>NC_142065.1:19783753-20083753 GCF_059756535.1 Pantherophis guttatus | reverse complement strand
CCTTTCCTTTGCTTTGGCCAAATAATTCTGTTTACCTTTCACAAGGTACCATGTAGAAAGCATCTTAATACAGAAACAAAATTAAACCCTACACTTGTCAGATTAGACTCTATTCCCAATTTAACCCACTCTTTCAAAAGTGGTAACAAATTTAGGATTTTTTTTTCTTATGTAGTCCTAGGCTGCATCAACATCAAGCTTTATACTACCTTGGTAAAATCACACTTGGAATTCTGTGTCCAGTTTTGGTCACCATGATACAAAAAAGATGTTGAGACTCTAGAAATGGTACAGAGAAGAAAAACAAAGACAATTAGGGGGCTGGAGGCTAAAACATATGATGAACAATTGCAGGAACTGGGTATGTCTACTCTAACAGAGAGAAGGACTAGAGGTGACAAAATAGCAGTCTTCCAATATCTGATGTGCTATCACAGAGAAGAGGCGGTGTCAACCTATTCTTCAAAGCACCTGAGGGGAGGACATGACAAGAAATAATAGCTGGAAGCTTAACAAAGAACTAAGCAGAAATTTCCTGACAGTGAGAACAATTAATCAGTGGAATGGCTTGCCTCCAGAAATTGTGATACTCCATCAATGAAGGTTTTAAAGAAGAGATTGGACAGCCATTTGTCCAGAACCATGTAGGGCAGTGATGGCTAACCTTTTCTGGAGCGAGTGCCCAAATGGACATGCACGCAAACCCCCAAAATGCAATGTGCGAGCAGCCCCCCGCTTGCGCCCCTCCCCCACATGCGCACGCAGCCCCCTGCACAGGCCCCCCATCACACATGCGCAGCAGAGACCCAACAACCAGCTGGCTGGCGGAAGGTGCGTGTGCGCATGCATGGCAGAGCTGAACTGGGGCAATGGCTCTCATGCCCACAGAGCACCATCACGGGTGTAGAGTTACCTGCTTGAGCAGGGGGTTGGATTAGAAGACCTTCAAGATCCCTTCCAACTCTGTTATTCTATATTCTATAAAGATACTTCCATCTGATGGACTAAGATACAGGTAGACCTCGATTTATGAACACATTTGGGATCATAGTTTTTGTTGCTATGCAAAGTGGTTATTAAGAGAATCATGTCTAATTTTACCTTTTTTGCGACCGCTTTTAAATGAATCACTGCAATTGTTCAATGAATTCAGCTTCCCCCAATGACAAAGCCAGCTGGGAAGGTCACAAACGGCAATCATGTGACCCCAGGATGCTGCAATTGTCATAAATACATGATGGTTGAAAAATGCCTAAAGTTTGATCATGTGACCATGGGGCTCTTGTGATGGTTACAAAGGCTGCAAAGACCAGTCTCAAGATACTTTTTTTAATGTCAATGTATCTTCAAACAGTTGTTAAATGGTTGTTAAGTCAAAGACTACCTATAATCTTCTCTATCCAGCAGTGCATAATTAAAATATCAATTTAAAATACCAGCTTGCTCTCCCTCTCTTTCTCCCTTTCTCTCTCTCTCTCTGTGTAAAGCTGACTTACAATTTATTGTTTCTAGGGAAAAAGAAAAAAAGTTGTTTATAGTTTTTAAACTATTTAAAAAGCATTTTATGATGTACCCACGTTAAGTGTATTAATTTATATCCCAAAAGTTCATTTGGATACTGGTACCGGTATATGTATTTATAAATATCTGTTTACGTATAATCCAAATCTATATTTTAGTTGTTTACTCTTGGAGAATGACCAGAGAATGCCAAAATAAAATAAATTTATATATAATTAAATGAAGTAAGAGTTCCTCTGAGTGCAATGAGACTTGCTTCCAAGAAAAATAAAGGGAACACAAACAGAAGACATCCGCGATCTGAATGAATGAAATAGCCGTATTAAATACTTTGTTCGTTACATACAGTAGTTTTGTGTTCCTGTATTAAATACTTTGTTTGTTACATACAGTAATTTTGTGTTCCCTTTAGTTGTTTGAGCAGTGTATAAACTACTGTATGTAAAGAACAAAGTATTTAATAAGGCTATTTCATTCATTCAGATCTCGGATGTCTTCTGCTTGTGTTCCCTTTATTTTTTTGAGCAGTATATAACATGTCCTATTGAAAATCACAGGATTTCATTTGATAATAACAAACGTTACATGGGATCCTATACATACGTCCTTGAAAGTACGTCCTGCAAAGTACAGGCTTCAAGACTTATTTTTTATATATTTATGTGAAAAATGAATAAATTGGCAATATAAATCTGAGCATATATCTGAATTTTCCAGTTCTATTTTAGAAAGCAGAGGGGAATGGAAGGCTAGTGGTGAATATGCCAGTTGTCCTATGGATTTGATTTGAAGATCCATCACTATAATGCATCACACTTACTCCACTTCTGCGTTATTAAGCTAAATTAATGCTATCATTGCCTTCCTAACATACTGCCATACTGTATAGCAGAATGGGGTAAACTTTATATAGTGGCATCCTGGTATATAAAATGGGGAGAAAGCCTAAAGCAACACACTTGTTTTGTTTTCACCTTTGAGTGGTGTACCGGGACAAAAGTTAAATTGCATTTAATCAACTTTAAAATTAAATTCATACAGTTAACGTTATTATTCCCATGTCTGTAGACTAGTTCTCCCTCCCCCCCCCCCCAGCTCTTGCAGGAAGAATTACTGCCCAGTAGCAAAACATTGGATGGAGGGGGTGGGGAAGACCCAGGAAAACTGCAGGCAATTTGTGCAGTTGCAAATTGCGAGTCCTTAGTAGACTGTCCCCCTCCCCCAGTTTTAGGAGTGCGGTGTACTTTTCTACTAAACTAACTACGGTTCTCAGAGGCAGGGTATATAAACTGCCTATTATCAACTCTACATTTAGTTCACGATTAAGAAAATCCATCTCTTTCTCTGCAAGCTCTATCAAGCATATTCACTGGAAGAACCCATTTTTTAAACGAAGAAAATTATGCAAGTTCCCGAAGCAGAATCTGCAATGCCTTGAATTCAATTAATCTTGCATGCCTATCGGTAAAAGCAGATGACATGAACAACTGGTGATCTTCCTTCAGATAGAGCCTTGCCTTATGTTTTAATTACTTCCAACCAAAAAGGCCCTTCCTTTGCTACTTTGACGAAAAAAAGCGAGCTATTTTATTTAAGACAGCTTCTGTGTAAGTTTGACCACAAATAACATTAGGAAATTTAACAAGTTCTCTCTCTCTCTCTCTGTGTGTGTGTGTGTGTGTGTGTGTGTGTGTGTGTGTGTGACTTTAGCCAGCAGAATTTACTCAGTACTGTGTTTACAGGAAGTGCTTGCTAGGCAGACAGTTTGCTATTCTGGATGGAGTAGTTGATTTGAGTAATAGGTTCACATGATTATATTTGTAAAATTGCAAGTGCGAAAGTTGTGAATTCTAGGGTCCTCGTTTAACCGTCTCCTTTAACCACCAAATTATATAATTGCATGTTACTTGCTACTCTTACTTTCTCAGTTCAGTAACTAGTACATTTAGATAACTGTATATAAACCTTCCTTCTCTATAAAATTGACTATTTTTAAAAAAAATTCTCTATCCACTCTCCAACTTTGAGAAAAACTAGGAGATAGCAGTTTTAGGTATGTTGCCACTTTGATTTGAACAAATATTTTGTAAAAGGCAGGATAAACATACGATATTTTTTTTAAAAAAAAACAGCTTTGAACTCATTATTATTCAGAGAGTTTCACAGATCTTGGGTTTTACTGTTGTGAAGGAAATTGCAGGCAGCAAACAAAGGAAAATGCACTGATAAAAGGGATGCTTGTAATAATAAAAGATGGAATACAAATAAATAATTTTTATAAATAACTCAAGATGGCAAACATACCTAATACTCCTTTCTTCTTCTATTTTCCCCACAACAACCCTGTGAGGTGGGTAGGCTAAGAGAGAATGACTGGTCCAAGGTTACCCAGCTGGTTTTCATATGACTAAGGCAGGATTTGACTCATGTTCTCCCAATTTCCAGCCTGGTGCCTTAACCATTAGATGAAACTGGCTCTAATAAAATTGCATTTGTTAATTTAAATATTTAGGTACAAATTTGGAAGTAGTAGCTGTAATTGATTTTTTTTTTTAAAAAAAAACCCACTATATTATAAAATGTCAGCCTTGTTAAGGCTCTTATTCTCCATTCTCATGTAATTATATCCTTTCTGTTTGCCTACTTACCTTGTACAGCCTTTTAAATGAGAAGACACTAGGAAGTAAAGGACTGTCTTCTTTAGCATTTCAGATGCAGATTGTTGGGAGTATTTGGCCACTGCAAAATCATGAGTCAACAGCTTGGTAACTTCCAAATATTTGGACTAAAACTCCCATAATTCCACATCACTGGTCACGCCGGCTGGGATGAATAGGGATACAATCCTTCTGGCGTATTCCAAACTAAGTATCTCTGCTTCAGGTAAATCTTAGTTGGATTTTATGATCACCCAGGCTATTTAGGCTGTACCTACCCAACAGGGTTGTTGGGAAAACATTTGGAGTATTTATGCTACCTTCAACTCCCAGAGAATCTAACAACTGCAAAATGAACAAACACATTTAATTTCTTCCTCACTTTCCGTGGCAGTAGCAAGAGGACTAGTTAACTTTTCTGTTCATTGTTTATGATTTTTTACAAAATGTGTAGAGTGCTTTAATGTGGGCAAATGGTTTATGTATGCCTGCAGCCTAACGCTTTACTCCAAGTTGAATGATTGTCACGTGATGCGATTCCTTTTTGTAGCTGACTAAAGCGCTGTTTACTTATCACAAAAGGCTAAATGCAAAGGTGGCGATAAAGACATTTTCCTGCCAGGGCAGTGGCTGAGAAAGGAAGCCTTTTGAAAATATCCTGCCCTTTCATTGCCCCTAAAGTTCAAAACTTTGATGACTATGCCAGCCTCAACAAAAGTATTTTCCTATATTTCTCATTTGCAATGTTATTTAAAAAGACAATAGCATTAGGCAATTTCATTTCAAGAATTAAGCTCTTTAAGAAGTAAATGTTTTACACATTGTCAAAACGATTGCCTGTGTAGGCTATGAATTTATTGAAAACGTTGTTCCAAGTATTTATTTTGCTGAAATGACAATACACTTGCTTAGTAGATTCCAAAAAAGGAAATACTGTGATATGTATTTTGTCACTGTCTGATCTAGTAAAATTAAAAAAAAAACAATAGAAGTATACACCTCATAGTGGTTACCTGTAAATTATTCCTCCAAATGCATTTAAAACACTCATTTTCCCATAATTAAGCACTATACAGTGGTGGTTGGGGAATTCTGGGAGTTAAAATCAGAGATGGGTTGCAGCAGGTTCTGACCAGTTCTGGAGAACCAGTAGCGGAAATTTTGAGTAGTTCGGAGAACCCATAAATGCCACCTCTGACTGGCCCCGCCCCATCTATTCTCTGCCTCCCAAGTCCCAGCTGATCAGGAGGAAACGGGGATTTTGCAGTATCCTTCCCCTGCCACACCCACCAAGCCACACCCACAGAACCCGTAGTAAAAAAATTTGAAACCCACCACAGGTTAAAGTGCATACATCTTAAAAGTTGCTAAGGTTGACAAACACTGATTTAAACCAGTCTTCTCCAGTTAATTTATGGGGAAATCCATGAAAAGTTAAAAGGTTGAATCTTTTAAAATTGTTACTGGGGAAGATGGTTTTGTTAGAAAATGAAGTATTTTCTACAGAAAGGATTGTTATTTCATGATAGCCAACCAAGGTGAACAGTCACCCTTCCTATTTATCTACAATATGCTTAAAAGGCCAGGCCTGAGATTATACAGTATCCTTGTACTGGCAGTGATTAGGATAGGCTGACATAACTGATTACATTTATAGATTACAGTAAGCCAAACAGGGAACTTCTTGCTTGTTGAATCCACGCAATGCATGAATCCAAACTTTGTGATCTGTAAACTATGTTTTATGGTTTGATGTATTGAGAAAATCCAATCAGTTGTCTTTTATTTAATAAACCAACTAAAGGAACCATTGTTTAAGAAATGTTTAAACCTGGTCTGGATCTACATCAGTACTGAAGCAAAGCTTCTGGATGGGACAATAATACAGTTACAAATGGTTGATAGAGGCAAGTGAAAGTCTTTTAAAAAATGGATCTGAGTTACTCTAGTGACTTGAATTCAAGATTAGTCCTTAGAGTAAACCCACTCAAATTATAGGGATTTACATGAGTCACAAACTCTAGCCATACTAATTTAAAATCATTTACTTGAAGTGTGACTAAGTCTAGATTCAGTCCATAATTGTGAAATTTATGTGTGAACCATCAAATCCTTGGAGTGATTAAAAACTTCCACATGTTGCATTTTACAGAATAAAATATGTGGTAACAATGATTTATTCTCCTTTTTTTATTCCTCTATTGTGTTCTAATGAAGCAGGAAATAGCTTCATGTTTACCTAGAAATAGTCATGGAAGAACATTTTGCATTAGAAAAAGACAACAAAAGAAAATTTTGATAACCGATGGCTTCATGCAAAAACTTATTTTATTTATTATGGAAGAGTGCCTAATGCTGGAGCTAGAATTTAAAGTAAAGAAGAACTGGTAATATGAAAAAGATAGTGATTATATAATAGCAAATAAACAGTTAATAGAGAATTCCAGCGAATTGCAAGCATTAAAAGCTGGTATTTCAAATTTTGAGCAACTAATACCCCCTTCAAAAAATATTTTTATTTGAAATGCAAATAAACCCCATTTAATACAATAATACAAAATATTTGAATGTAATTAATCCCCCCCAAAGAATGACTTATTTACTTTAAAAATTGTGCAATAAATGCAGATCTTTAGTCAAAACAGAAGGCACTCAAAATGATTCGTTCTCGTGGGAACTTGCAATTAATCATTACAGTAAGAAATTTTTATGTTTAGAGTTTTAGTCAGCCCAGTATATTCTGTTCCAGGGTTCCTTGAAGATTTTGTTTTTAGGACCCTCCCCATTTTTACAAATTATGGAGCACCCCCAAAGAGCTTTTGTTTGTATTCATCAATAATTACCATATCAAAAATTAAAATGGACACATTCACTGCCATTTCTCACAATTGTTTGATGTGATTTTAATATGGTTTTAATTTCAACATAGGCCAGCAAATAATTTGGATTTTGAGAAACTGAAGGGCTCTTTGGGGACCCACAGGGATTTTAGGGCCACCCCAGTGGTGGTATTCAGCTGGTTCAGACCAGTTCGGGCAAACCGGTAGTGGTGACCTGCTGGTGGGTCTGCCCACCCGCCCCGCCGCTATGTTGCCCATCCACCCTGGCGCTATGTCACCCACCCATCCCAGCGCTATGCCACCCAGCCGCCCCAGCACTATGTCGCCCTCCCGCCCCGGTGCTGTGCCGTCCTATGTAGCCACATTTTCTAAGCCACGCGCATGTGTGCAAGCCATACGTGTGAGCAAAGCACATGCGTGGAAGGCTGCGCACGCTCACATTTTTGGTGCGTGGCAAACCGGTGATAAAATTATGTGAAACCTCTGGGCCACCCACTTTAAGAAATGCTGCTCTGTTCCAGTGCTTCTGAACCCCTGGTGACTTTAAAAAGAGCGGGCTTCAATTCCCATGCTGACTGGAGAATTCTGGGAGTATTCAGTTAGTTAGTTTAGTTAGTTAGTTAGTTAGTTAGTTAGTTAGTTAGTTAGTTAGTTATTCATTCATCATTCATTCATTTATTTCTCATCTTTGTTATTTTTATAAATAACTCAAGATGGCGAATGCATGCAATACTCTTTTCTTCTCCTATTTTCCCCACAACAACCCTGTGAGATGGTTTGGGCTAATAATAGGCCAAAGTCACCCAGCCGATTTCCATGCCAAAGGAGGGACTAGAGTGCCCAATCAATTGGCTTCTAGCCTGGTGCCTTACAGGCCATGCATCTTAAAAGTTGCCAAAGTTGAGAAAC
This sequence comes from Pantherophis guttatus, assembly GCF_059756535.1. Classification (NCBI taxonomy): domain Eukaryota; kingdom Metazoa; phylum Chordata; class Lepidosauria; order Squamata; family Colubridae; genus Pantherophis; species Pantherophis guttatus. The sequence goes on along the minus strand of NC_142065.1, from coordinate 20,075,826 downwards.
CCTGCTTTCTTCTATTCCCACTGGGTCTGGCCTTGTATTTTCTAGTTCTCAGTGGCAGTCCCTGAGCGTTCTTAATGCTCTTGGTTTATTTTTCTTCCATCTGTCTCCCTTTCCCTAATATCCCGAATTCTGCAAATTCTGATCCTCTCGATATGACCTTGATGATCGACCTCGTGGTTTCAGAGAGTTCTGTATTACCAAATCTTGGTCACAATAGCTAGCAGCAGCTCAGCAACCCGGGCTGATCATGGGGGAAAAAAAGCTAAGCAGGATCAGCTGTGTTTAGGAGAGCTGTGCTGTGCTACAGAAATAATTGGAGCGTAGGAGTAATGGGTCTGAATATGTAACTCCTATCTGCAAATATTTAAAACACCCCTCTTTTCTTGGGATTGAAGAGCTGCCCTTTACAGCTGCCATATAATCCTTGAAAAAAACTGCAACTGCTTTAAAGATCTGCAGGTAGTTGATATATTCACACCCTACACAATCCAAAGCACCTTTCTGGAATTAACTCCACTGGTTAACACTTCTTAAAAGCTTTCCAGTGATGGAAAACCCACAACTTCTTGATAAGTTTCCATCCATTACCTCTTGTCCTGCCCTCAGGTGCTTTGGAGAATAGGCTGACCCCCTCCTTTCTGACAGCCCACCAAATATTGGAAGACTGCTATTATGTCATTCCAGTTCCTGCAATCCTTCCTGATATACATTTTAGCAAATGTTTCATAACTCACCTAGGGAACATCATCAGGATTGAAAGAGAGCGGGGTTTGCTCTCTGTTTATATTCAGCAATTTGTCCTGCTAGTGTTGGATGGGGAGAGGATTTATCATCTATCCATCCATCCATCTGTTATGGCAACAGTTCCCAACCTTTGCGGCTTGGTGGGCCAGCTTGGGGAACGGGGGAGAGGGGAACTGGGCTGCATGCACGCACAATGTAACTTGCGTAAGTTGAGTTGCACGCACATGTGCATGCGTGCCAGCCTACCTCTTGTGCAAGTCAAGGTCCGCCAGGCATGCGGCTGAATTTCGAATAGACCACAGTATGGTAGTGGGCCATGGCCCAGGGTTTGGGAATCCCTGGGCCATGCTTACTGTATACTGTTGTTCTCCTTAAGGAGTACATCCTCTGTCAGCCTGAAGGCCACATTAGATCTTGTGTAGTGGTGTGTTGAAGAATATGCTCCAAAATGAATGGGGCCAGGTTCCATTTAATGAGGGTGGTTCAGGAGTTTTAAGAGGTGGAAAAGGTGCTTTCAATATCTGCAAGGTTAAAGGCATCCACATAGCCCCCATTAATGCAAAAGGGGGGGGGGTACAGAAAAGGTATAGTGGGGGTCACCTATCATCCACACCAGATACGTTGAAAGTAAATATTAAGCATTTCTTGCAAATGTGATTGCCATGCTTTATTACCAAATGTGTTGTGAGTATGAAACAGTTTTTAAATTAAAAAAACAAACAACAAACAAAACAGAATGCATATATATTAAATATGTGCATAGGTATACCTGGATGCACATGCAATACTATTCAAGAGCTCTTACAGGCACAAAGGAAATGGGCAAAAGTTACATCTTGCAAGAAATGTACTACATTGCAACCGCTGCTGCATTGATCACAGCTGTTATTTGCCAAGCTTTGAAAAAAAAAAAGGTGATTTATGTAGCCAAGTTGAATTCTGCTTTTGTTTTAACCCAGGGAAATTTTGACTTACTGTAATTGAATGCAAGGAGATGAAATGTATACTGAAGTAACTCCTCATCCATTGATTTCCTCTTCCCTTTTGTTAGATTGCTTACTGGCCCTTTAATACAGAAGGAAATGCACACACAAAGATTGAAAGTGATATTATCAAGGCATCTCTGCTGCCAATTTTCCAATGACTAAGGAGAATGGTAGACTGGAATCTATTACTGTTTATTTCTTCTGCTGGAATCATCTGTGAAGGAACCTGAACTATGGGGTAGTAGTAATTATTATTGGGTAACAGTTTGAGTGCAAGAGTGGGTAATCCTGGATCAAATCCCCTTTCTCTGATTTTGGCCAATTACTTTCTCTTAGCCCAACCTATTTCATAGGGTTTTAGAAAAAAGAAGAGAGTTAACCCATGCATCCCATCTTGAGCCTCACACAGGAAAATAAGGAAGCAATGTATAGATAGTCCTCAGTTTATGACCTCAGTCGAACCCAAAATTCCAGTTGCTCAGCGAGGTAGTTGCTAAGTGAGTTTTATTTATTTATTTATTTTATTTATTTTAATTTGATTTATATGCCGCCCTTCTCCGGAGACTCAGGGCGGCTTACAATGCGTTAAGCAATAGCCTTCATACTTTTGTATATTTATACAAAGTCAGCTTATTGCCCCCACAAACTGGGTCCTCATTTAACCTACCTTAGAAAGGATGGAAGGCTGAATCAACCTTGAGCCTGGTAAGATTCGAACCTGCAGAAATTGCAGGCAGCTGTGTTAATAACAGGGTGCCTTAAACCACTGTACTACCAAGGCTCCTGTTTTGCCCCATGTTGCTCCTTTCTTGCCACCATTGTTAAGTGAATCACTGCAGCTGTTAAGTTAGTAACACGGTTTTTAAGTGAATCTGGCTTCCCAATTAACTTTCCTTGTCGGAAGGTCGGAAAATGTGATCACGTGACCGTGGGACACTGCAACTGTCATAAATATGAGTTGACATTTGAATTTTGATCACGTGACCATGAGATTGCTGTAAGTGTGAAAAACAAGTCGTCTTGTGCCATATCCACCATCGGACGTTGGCAATCATATCCTATTTTTATCAACAGCTGCACGGAAAACTCCCTTAAGATTTTGAAGCCATGATGTTCTTCTTCTGCCTGAACCTCGTTTGCCTTTAATCTTTCCTTGGAGGATTAAGTGAAGCATGCCATATTTTTCTGGGTGTCGCATCACATGTCCAAACACTTTTTTATGGTTTTGATTATTTCCCTTGGCTTTCCCAGGCAGCTTATCACCTCCTCATTTCTGATTTTGTCAACCCAACTTATATGTAACAGCCGCCTGTAAATCCACATTTCAGATGCTTCTAGTCTCTTCAAGTGGCTTTCCGTCAGAGACCAACTCTCCACTCCGTAGAGCAGGATAGAAAAGATGCAACATCTGACAAGCCTGATTTTCAATCTTAGGCTTATGTCGTGACTGCAGAAGACAATTTTCATTTTGAAGAATGCTGTTCGAGATTTCTCTATCCTTGTTGAAAAATAGTCATAAGTCACTATTTTCAGTGCCACAGTTACTGAACAAGTGGTTGTTAAGTCTACGACTACCTGTATTCTCACGAATGAAGGGGAATATATGTGTCCCAGGATAATATTGCAGGATCCAATCTGGGTTGGCCACTGGGACCAGAGGTTTAGTCTTCTAAGCTTTCGGACTCGTGCTGGAGCCCATCTTCAGGGAACTTCTCTCTAGCTTTGAAGTTCCCTGAAGATGGGCTCCAGCACAAGTCCAAAAGCTCAGAAGACCTCTGATCCTGATAACCAACCGAGATGGGATACCTATACTCTTACCAGTTGCCCCATTTAAAAATTTAATTAATTGTCCAATTTGTCCCTGAACTCCATAATGAGGTGATGGAAGGTATCTAGAGAGCAAAAAGGCAAAGAAAGATTGGATAGGAAAGAGAGATCAAGGACTTCTACCTGGAGCAGGCCAAATTAAAATATACCTTTTATTAATCAAGAGAAATAGGGAGCAGTTTTATTACAACTTATAGGCAACAGGAATCGTATATGTCCAAGGCTTAGTCAAACAAAGAGAAAAATCCTGAATATTTTCAGTTTTTGAACCATCAATCAATGTGGCTATGTTTTATCTACTAATTGTATAAACAATGAGCATCTAAAAATACTTCCTGTTGCAGTCTTCCGGTACTTTTGGAGTCGAAGTCTAGCACATTTCCCACAAATATTTACCACTGTCCGACTGTGCCATAACATGGTCATTCGTGAAGATTGGAGCTAGGAGTTTAATTCATGGTGCAAATCAAAAGTTGGATGTTAGAACTATGCTCCAGCTGCGTAATCTTACTTCTCTTCCTTACTCATTTTCCTTCTGTAACTTTTTTTAAAAAATAAATGCGTATTTGGGAGGTTTCAGTCTAGAAATATTGACACAGTGAGAGACGCTTAATATACTCTTCCTAAGTAAATAGTTGTAGTTCTGCCAGTTCTGATTATTTGGAAAAGAGAAGCTAAATTCAGATATCGCCACCATAAAACAGCTGATTTACAGTGAAAACAGGAACAACACTGCCTGATTTGGCAGTCTTTTATGTGTATGCTTCTGTTATTTACCTAACACATTTCTGCCCTGCTTTCGTAAGAGCCTTGAAAGCAGATTTCAGAATGCAATAAAATATTGTGAACAGTTCCAGTTCCAATCGAAGCCTTAAAATAAAAAATGACAGCTAGTCCTCGACTTAGAACCATTTATTTAGTGACCGTTCGAAGTTACAACATCACTGAAAAAAAGTGACTATTTTTTCACACTAACAACATTCTCATGGTCACATGATAAAAATTTAGACACTTGGCAACTGGCTCACAGTTACGACGGTTGCAGTTATGCGATCACCTTTTGCGACCGTCTGATAAGCAAACTCAACGGGGAAGCCAGATTCACTTAATAACTGTGTTACTAATTTAACAATTGCAGTGATTCAATTAACTGTGGCAAGAAACATTGTAAAATGGGGCAACACACTTAACAACTGTCTCACTTCACAACTGCCTTAACAACTTCACTTAACAACTGTCTCACTTAGCAACAGAAATTTGGGGCTCAATTGTGGTTGTAAATCAAGGACTAGTTTAGTTTACTTTGTTGTCATTGCACTCATACAACAAAATTAAATGCCATCTTCAGTGTACATTATAACTATAAAAATAAAATACAAACACACATCCTTCACATTCTATACAATTGAATTGAAAACCCCTGATATTGCATTAATATTGCACCATACAGTAGAATTCAATATAGTTACTGCTCTGCGGTAGAAGCTGTTTTTCAGCCTATTTGTCCTTCTTTTTATTGCCCTGTACCGTCTGCCAGATGGTAATAGTTCAAAAAAAGGGTGCCCAGGATGAGATGGATCTTTAAGAATGTTTTGAACTTTCTTAAGGCAGCGGGAGCTATAAAGCTCTTCCAAAGAGGGGAGAGGGCAACCAGTGATCCTCTGGGCAATGACGTTAACCCTCTGGAGTGCTGTCCTATCTGCCACTGTGCAATTGGCAAACACACGCGCAGTAAGTTAAAATATTCTCTATGGTGCAGCAGTAGACGGTCACCAGCAGTTTTTCATTCAGTTGTTGTTTCCTGAGATGTATAATGTACTACATGTATAATGAAAAGGGTTAAAAAGCAACCACTAAGAATAATAATGCTTTATTGCTCACCTAGGTGGCACAAGGATAAGGTAAGGTTCACATGAACTGTGCCATCACAGAAAATTTCATTATTTGTTTTTCCATCCACAGAATCTCTTTGGTGAGTGTATCAATATGGGTTTGGATGATCTTGCATACAGAACCATCTGCAAGAAGATTTTTTTGTGGAGAGTGGGCTGTGAGCATCCTTGACAGTTGATTCCTGACCATTTAGGAGTTTATAAAAAGTTTCAAAAGGTATTTTTAAAGAGCAATCTGGCTGCCATATTTAATTTACAACCTGCTTTCATTTTGTACAAAAGGCAACATACATAATGTTCTTTCCCTTTTTTTTCCACACAACAACCCTGTGAGGTAGGTTTGGGAGAGATACAGATTGGCCCAAAGTCACTAAGCCAGCTTCCAGGCATAAGGGTGGACTAGAACTCAGTCTCCCAGTTTCTAGTCTGACACTTTTAACTTCTGTGTGCCAAATTATCATCTACTCACGGTAGAATAACATTATCTGATGGAAGAATAATATCATCTTTATTACCTTACACTGGTGGATTTTTGAAGCACTATTCAAAAGTATTCCCCTCAATCTTGGTTCATATGTCCATAATTAGTTTCAACGTTGTTTATTGATGTAGTTTGGTTTATACACGAGCTCATTATAGAGTTGTGAAGAATAACCTTGAGAGTGTCGTAATGAAGAAGCACTCACACGCTTTTGATGTTCAAATTCTGCCTCAGCAGAGTTTTGTACTTCCAGATTTATAAGCCCTCATGTGACAGGAAAATACATTTTATTATGATTAACTAAATGGCTGCAGAGCAGTGTATAAACATACAGGTTTCCTAGTTGTCTTCTTAAAGTGCAAGTTAAATAATTAGATGAACTAAATGAAGAGGAGGAAAGGAAGAAATCAGGGGCTCTGTGGGTGGCTTGGGGTACTTTTTTTCTGTCTGCATTCCAATTTTTAATACGTGTAATGCATTCAAAAAAGCAATTTACTTTTCACCAGAGCTAAGAGTCACTTCTTGTTTCCTGAATGTAAAATGTCTGTATTGGGAAGGGGGATAGAGCAATTACAGGAATGGTAATTAGATTAGATGACAATCAGAGCTAATTACTTCAGATTGCAGAAGGTGTAAATAAGTTTCAGGTGGTTCCAAGGACCACAGAAACCTGTTTCCATATGCACATCATCCTGAATGTTGCAGGGGGAAAAATATAAATATAAAGGCTTTGGCTCAGAGAAACTAAGAATCAGGTCTGTATAGGCAAATTTCTATTCTTGGCTATATATGGAGAAATCCATGAAGCAGTCTCAGAAACATTCTGAGAAATATAATGCATAAAACATTCCAGAAACATAATACAGTCTGAATCTTATACTTAGTAGGACATTCCCTATGATTTGCCCCTGTATATCTGGATTTTATGCTTTTATAGAAAATAAAGATTATGCAGTAATATTGCCTCCACCACCCTCGTTCTTAAGAATTCCTTTCTAGACTGGAGATGTGTTTTGGCTTGCCCCAGTTCTGCAATAAACACATGTGAATCTATATGGTGATAATACCAATTCTAAACATTTTAAACTCTTACAATAAGAACATGATTAGAGTTCAATACGAATTTATTCATTCATTCAGTTTCTGCTCCAAAACAAATTGCTTGAAAGTTTTATGGCAGAATGCACACTGTAAAATAGAGATAAGATTATTTTTTTAAAAAAATGAAGACTTCTCCTTTCCCCCGTCCAAACACATACACACACACACACAAACAAACAAACCCAAGGGAAAAAGACATCATGCATACTATGACATCATTGTGGAATTGATGCAAATTACATATTGCATCAGTTTGATTGTGTCATAAAGTACAGGGGTGTCAAACTCGTGTCGTCACGTGTGACATATCACGACTTTTCCCCCTTTGCTAAAGTGGGTGGGCGTGGCTAGTGCGTGACGCATTCCGGCCTGCAGGCCGCAAATTTGACACCCCTGATAAAGTAGATGATATCATTCACCTCCTTTCACCCCTCTAGAATGAATAAATCATATTTTTTTAACATTTCTCTCATTTCTACTGTTTTGAAGCAAAACCCGTGTTTACAGAGCGTGCAAGATTAGGCTTATATAGCATCTCGGAGCACTGCCTTCCTCACTTCCTCTATGAGGGCATTTCCATGGGCGACATTAGAATACCTGCAGTTGGTCAATGTGTCCATGGGTGGACAATCAATGGTTTAATTATTGATCGATGTTTATTCTGCCTGGTTTACTCCAGGCAGCATCCATTATTTCCTCTATAATAAGAATCTTGTGCCTGAGAGTGGCCCAAAGTCACCCAGCTGACTTTCATGCATAACTGGAATTCAAAGTCACCTGGTTTCTAGTCTGGTGTCTTAACCACTAAACCAAAGTGGCTCTTTCAATTCATAAGGATATTTATTGAATGAGTGAAATTTTGAATCTGGGTTTCCAGTTCTAATCCAGCAATTTTACTTTCTGATGGTCTTCGATTTACAACCTAATTGGATTGAAACGTCCATCCGCTAAGAGTTGTGATTGTTAAGTAGCTCTTTAGGGCTCTATCTGTTGAAACAATCTACCTTCAATCTACCTTTATCTTGGTTAGATCTTCAAGCAGCTTGCCCATCTGTTGGGGCACTGTGGATTTGGAATAATACGATGCAGACAGTGGGCTAGAATAGAAAAGATATGAGAAAAAGGAACTCCTTTTCTTGACTTTTCCCCCCATCATGAGCTGCAAGCTGGTGGACAGGCAACATGGAGAAAAAATAAATAAAGCAGTCTGAATAGTTTGCTTAAGTCTTCTCCTATCATTTGTGTAGGGAGAGGACCTGTGGTCCTTCCGATATTGCTTGACTTAATTCTCCATCCCAACTACATGTCCTCAGCTTCCAAATGCCAAACTCAACACTTAATAATAATCAGAGCAGAGGTGGGTTTCAGCAGGTTCTGACCAGTTCTGGAGAACCGGTAGCAGAAATTTTGAGTAGTTCGGAGAACTGGTAGTAAAAGTTCTGACTAGCCCCGCCCCCATCTATTCTCTGCCTCCCAAGTCCCAGCTGATCGGGAGGGAATGGGGATTTTGCAATAACCTTCCCCTGGATTGGGGACGGAATGGAGATTTTACAGTATCCTTCCCCTGGAGTAGGGTGGGAATGGAGATTTTACAGTATCCTACCCCTGTCACACCCACCAAGCCACACCCACCAAGCCATGCCACGCCCACCAAGCCACACCCACAGAACCGGTAGTAAAAATTTTGAAACCTACCAGTGAATCAGAGTAGAGTTGGAAAGACCTTGGAGGTCTTCTAGTCCAACCCCCTCCTCAAGCAGGAGACCCTATACCAGGCCTGTCAAACTGGTGGCCAGTGGGCCGGATGGGTCATGTGCAGGCCATGCCCACCCTGGCTCTACACAAAGGCAAAAAACATCACGATACATCATGTGACATAATCGAGTTTGACGCCCATGCCCTATACCAGGGGTGGGCAACTGTGGCCCCTTTACAACCTGTGAACTTCAACTCCCAGAATTCCTGAGACAGCCAAGCTGGCTCAGGAATTCTGGGAGTTGAAGTCCACAGATCATAAAGGGGCCATATTTGCCCACCCCTGCCCTATTCCATTTCAAACAGGTGGCTTAAAAACTGAAATTTGATAAGAGGTAATATCTGACCCTCAATCATATGGAGCCCTTGCCTGATTCTAAACCAGTGTTTCACAATCTCAACAACTTTTAAGATGTGTGGAACTTCAATATTTTCACTTACGCTCCACATTCTGTAAAAACAGTGAATAATGGGAGAGAAAAAAGCAAACAAACATTTGCAGTAATAAGGGCCTGCCTGTTAACATCCAACCGGAGACTCAGATTATATTCCCTCTCTGGTGAATTTTGAATATGTGGTGAAACTGACCTGTTAAGCAAACAATAATTAGTAACTGATTTAGTTAGGTTGATTGTCTTTATTATATTCGTAATTCTCCATGTGTGATTGTTGTCTTCTCTTCTTCTTCTTTCATTCCCATCTCCACACTCCATTCCTTTTTACATGTAGCATTTGGGTTCGGTTGGTTTAAGAAGAGATTTTCCCATTAAAGCCTTCCCAATATGCAAGACTGCATGATTGCACAGCTATTCCGCCCCACCCCCCATGCCATTTGCACAAGTTTTGTTACATTCCTAGCTTTCAGCAGGAAGATGCAAATTACCTTCCTCCTTTCTATTTTCCTAGAACTGAGCTGAAGGAAAAAAGTCTTGGTTGAACACCTAAGAAAACTAGAAAGGCAAAGCTTCAGCTTGTTTGATGGCACCACAACTTAGAAATTACTTTGAAAACCTTGGAAAAAAAGAGATCTGCCAGTTATCCTTCCTCTCAGTTTGTCACACACTGTGTTAAGATTAGCTGGGGAGGGCCCCACTCGTGGTTTCACCATTTCACACACAAACAAGGTCTTTTCCATGGCAGTGCCCCATACTGGGACAATTTCTTGGTACAGAATGGTAAACCTCACAAACGTCTTGCTTCAAAGTTCTACTTGATTTCATTTGGAAGGAATGAGGCATCTGTAGTGTAACCTCTGTCTAGCTCTGCCTTTTATATGAAATTCTTTACATTCTGTACTGGCTTGCATGTTTGATTATCTTCACTTTTTTGTGATTGACTACTTTAACCAAAGTGTTTTTTATGGAAGAGCTTATTGTTTTATCTACACTGCTCCAGGCTCTGCTTGGAGGAAGAGTGGGATTAAAAAACAAATAAATACAGAACAATACAATTTGCTATAGTTTAGCAGGTTTCCATGCACTAAAAATCCCAGATTGAGGATCGCATCTTCAGGTAGGGCTGAGAAACACCTAAAAAAAGGTTTAAAAACCTGAAGCAGCTGTTACGTGTAACTTATATGTAAATTAATGGACCATTTTTTTCTGAAATGGGAAGCAGCTTCCTGTGTTCTCAAACATTTTGCATTTCAAGGAAGTTTATCTTACAAGATCTGTCTTGGGAGTTTCTGGCGTTCTAAGAAACAGAACCAGGAAACTAGTCAATACAGACTTCTGCAAATTTGCAACTTGTTGGGATGATTTCTGGCTTTTTATCGCTGCGATTTGATGCCAAGTATTATTGCTGAAGATAAAGGAAATGTCTGCATTTGCACTGGTGAAAATAAAAATCCAGGGAATTGCGTAACTTATACTTTAGAAGCCAATGATTCACCTTGAAAGTATAACTGAAACTTCTCTTTAACAGCTGAGTGCACATGCAACAGAAAGGAACTTAGTTGTTGAGAGCTTCCTCAAGACACATAACTCATAAATTAAAAAGTAGGAAAAAAAACTCTACATGAAGAAAATTGACCTTTGCCACTGGAAATCATTCTGCATCCTAGATTAATTCATGTATAATTATTTGAACTCTGTGTCTGTATGTTAAGGGTTCTGCCTCTCAATTTTCTAAACATTGCAAGAAAAAAAGAAACACAGAAAAGCTTCATCTACCAGTGCTCTAGTCCTGCGGAATGGACTTTGATGGGACTTTTCCCTTGGATCAAGTGTTTTCCCCCACCCACCCCAAAAAAAGATTAAACTCCCATTGTTAAAGGAATGCGGTACTGTACTGTACTTCCTTTCAGAGATTTAGAGGAAACATAAAAAAAATGAGGAAACACTTTTCTAAGCTAATAAGCATTACTAAACAAAGAATAATCATGGAGATAAAGAGAATGGGGAAAAAAGCCTTTGCTCAAAAGGTAGATGTGTGTTTGTGCAATGGTAAAATAAATCAATCCTTGCGGTCTACAAAAGGTGAAGAGCCGAAAAGAGGTGACCATCCAAGTAAAACAGGAACCGATAATGAGGGGTCCTGGGTGCTCTCTGAGCTTCCTTTCTTTCTTTCTTGCAGACATTGCAGTATCCAAGTTAGGTAACCTCAACAGCAATAATGATATTACTTAGTTTGGGTAATGCAACATTTGCAAGGAAACAACCGAGTTCAGAGAGCACCAAGGACTCCTGAAAACAAGAACATATTGCAGACACTTCACCTAAAGGAACTTTAAGGAAACTCCTTGAAGTCACCTGCTTTTTAACACCCATCTGCAGAACATCTGGGAGAACTAATTTAAAGACCTGAATTGAAAGTTTATCAACATATTGAGGATGCCAGTTTTCTTTATTATTATTTTTTCAGATTATTGTGGAGGTAGCAGAAATCTTTAACTCGGAGTTAAAAACACCCAGAATTACAGTCCAACATGATTTTTGAATTGCCTACTTATAGAAAGCCTCTTTTACATAAGAGCTGTCCTCCATTAACAATCAGAGTTGCATCTTCAGACCATTCCGTCCAAGCCTGGGGTTGGGTGGGGCATCGAGCAATTCAACTCCCTCAAATTCACCAAATTCTGACAGTGAATAGGAGGCATATGCATCTAGCTCTACATTTCCAGTATTTGGGAAGTCAATCAGGTCTGCTCTCTAGGTAGGGTGGCAGGGGAAGGAGAAGGGTGGGTGGAGGAGGAAAGAGGGTGTCCAAACAAGAGAGGAAAGGGGTATTAAGAAGAGAATGGTTCTAGCACACTTGCTGGTTGCTTCAGTTCTGCCCATTATAGATAGTCTTCCAATAGAATACTCTTACCCAAAAATAGGGGACAACTTCAAACCAATCGAGACATCTTGAACATACAAGTTATGCTGACATCATTGAATGGATGGGTCCTGATCATCCTTAGCTCTTTTGAAATCTTTTTCAGAGTAGGAATTACTGAACTGGTCATTATATATTGCTAGGGTTTACTGCACCTGCTTTGAACTGTAACTCAATGTGGCATTCTTGGTGCTCTCTCTCACCTTGTTTGCTTGCAGGTATTTCATTACCTATCTAGGTAAGATCAAGCAAAGGCTAAGCTCAGGGACCACCAAGAACTTCAACCCTGAGCTACAGATCTTTTTATTATTTCATTTATTTGTATCCCGCCTTTTATTATTTTTGCAACTAAATCAAGGCAGTAAACATATCCAACACACCCGCCTCTTCCTATTTTTCCCAAAATCCTATGAGGTGAATTGGGCTAAGAGAGTATGACTGGCCCATGATCACCCAGCTGGCTTTCATGACTAAGGCAGGATAAGAACTCATGATATCCCACTCTCTAGCCTGGTGCCTTAACTACCATACTAGAAACATCTTTTATCGTAACTCAGGGGTGTCAAACTCATGTCGTCATGTCGGTGTCGCTTGACGTATCGGGACTTTTTTCCCCCTTCGCTAAACCAGGCGGGGGCGTGGCCAGCACATGATGCATTTGGCCCGCAGGCCACAAGTTGGACACCCCTGTTGTAACTCAACTACAATGATTACAATGAACTAGCCCTGAGGCTCATATAGATATTGGAAGGTAAAATCCTGAGCCAATCCAATTTGTGCATTCAACAAATGAATGAACTCTAACAAACAGGCCTATGTGCCATATTAAAGGAGACTTCTTGTACCATATCTATTGTCACATCTATTTTTAAATGACTGTTGTATTGCCAAGTGCATGTCAACTGGTTTGCCAAGTTTTTTAAAACTATGCTGTAACCAAGATCCTTCAAAAGAAAGGACTTACTTTTATTTGAACCAGAGACTTCATTTCAAAAATGAAAGCCAATCCAGTTATAATAACCTTTCCTCTTTTGATCTTTGAAACATTATGGACTGTACTTCAGTTTATAAACAGTGAGTTGTTCATCTCACAGCAAGTTGACACGGTGAGAGTGTTATAGATCAGCAGATATATAGAGTCCCCCACCTGCCACCAGCTACAGAAACAAGGCTCTCTGGTGACTTAACTTAGGCAACTAATATTCCAAATGTTGGCACAACCAGATGAATTGGAAAAATATTTTCTTTGTACTGGAACCCTAAAAGCAACCCTGCCCCCCAAAAAACCCATTGGGTATGGAAATATTTTGTAATATATTGGTAGAAAAAGATGCATCTTTGCTAGTGGTGCTTTAATTGAATGGTGTTGGAGTAAGAATGGATTTCCAGATAAAAATTGCAGACTACAAGAACCAGGAGCACTACTCAGGTGACCCCGAGGTCAAGTGCTTCAAAGACCGTCAGGGCTGAAAAGGGCTGTCAAATTCCCGGCCTGCAGGCCAGATGCGTCAGGTGCTAATGCACCCACGCCCACTTTAATGAAAGGGGGGTGGAGTCCCCATACGTCATGTGATGCCTCTGAGATACCGCGAGTTTGACACTGTCAGATGTAAATGCCTTATTCCCTAATGTGTAAATAATGTATATATGGGATATCAGGGGTTAACTTATTCTTTGACTCTTAATGTATTCATAATTCACCACTCCCACTCTTGGCTCCACCCTTTGTATATATAAGGAGCCACCTTCACCATTTTCTTTGCTTCTATCTGTGAATATTCAGTGAATATAGAATGCCTATTATAATTAAAGAGAAATATATTTAAACCTCTAACTCTCATTATTATTATTGAGTCTGATCCTAAAAATATTGCAACAAGCTGGTAGCAGAGGATGGTTAATTGACTCAATAAATAACTAAAAATGTCTAAGAAAGATAGGCCCAACACCAGGGCCTACAGCAAAGAAATAGAAACTGAACAAGAAATAATCAACGAATCCACAAACGCGATTTCGAGAGAATCCGAAGAATACACCACTGAAGAAGAAGAATTAATAAATGAAAATGATGGCCAGGAGGAAATCGAAATAGAAAATAACGAACTCAGGTCAGAGATATTGAAGTTATTAAAAAGCCAGAAGAATGATGAAAGCCTCATCGCGAACCTCCAAGAAATGCTGAAGAACAGCGGAGCAGCGAGAGAGAAAAACATCGCTAAAGAGAAACCCAAAGACCAAAAAACTGTGAGTGATATGACTACAGAGAAAGTCGTTATGAAAAAGAAAAAATGTGATCCCGCGCGAAATTTTGAATGGCAGCCATCTTGGTTTCAACAAGCCTCCAAAGTGAGCGAAGCAGAGCCAATCAAAATGCTCAGTTCAAAATTTCTGGCGCGAAAAACGTTATCAGACAACGAAAGTGAAAAGGAGGATTCAAACTCTTCGGAAGAGCCAGAATCAGAAAATGAAGACGACTTAACGAAATCCCAAGTAAAGTCAGCAATGAAGACGCTTTTTGCTGCATTTGGGCCAAAATTAAAAATTTCCAAAGCGCCAACGAAGAAGCAAGCGAACAAGCCGATACTTCAAGACCTGCACGCTCCCATCCTGACTTCGAGAACGACGACGCCCGAGCCCAGAGAGCCATGTCGATTCTGCCCTACACCGCAGACCGAAGCAAGTGCCAACGCACCCAAAAGAAAGAGAAGAACAGCCGCCGCCATCAGAACTCCTAAGACCGAGCCAGAGACCGACTCGTCTGAAGAGGAGCGGAGCGAGCGAGCTACAATGGAGAGAACCTTCCACGACGACGTCAAAGAAGAAATGAACAACGCGCATGTGCGAAACTACGTAGACGGTCCGGAAAGACTTGAACTGGCCAGAGAACCGCGCAGACTCGTTGCGAGCATCCCCATGCCGTTTTGCAATTTCCTACACTTGCGAGACCACGGACTACCTCAGGTTGTAAGTAATGGACAAAATAATGTGGGTAACTTACCCAGTGACTTCCCAAAACTTAGGGTTGATGGCATTAATTTACAAGAATGGTATCAACAGCTCCAGGTTGTCTTTATGAAAGAAAATTTACTATTTTTTATCACTAGTCCCCCAAGAAGACCTTGGACTTTAAAAATAGATTGTTTACACCATAAGGCATTTTTCTTAATAATATCTAGCGTGTCTCCTGCAATGTATCATAGCATCAAACCAAATCTAACTGTTTCAGAAATAATTCAATGCATGTTTAATTTGTTTCACAGCGATAGTGTAGCTACCACCACAAGAATGTCTAAGGACTTCTTTTCTTCCAGAGTAAAACCAGGGGTTTCCATAAGTGAGCATTTAATATCTTTAAACAAAATAAGAGCTGAGCTGCATTTGAGGGGGGAAGTGATTTCAGATCAAACAATGAAAAGTGTTATTATCAACTCACTTGATTCATCATGGGATAGTTTTATGTCACACTTAGACACCATCAATCTAGGATATTTATCAATAGAAAGTCTGTCTAACAAATTGATAGCAGAAGACAATTCAAGAAAAAATCGTTATAGCAATCACACAGAACACAAATCTTTTAGGAAGGTAGCTTTCCAAGAAAAATATAATGAAACTTTTAAATGCCACAATTGTGGGTCCAGGGAACACAATAGAAGAGATTGTCCCAAAATTTCAAAGGAAAGACATAGGTCAGAATATAGGAATAAATACAATTATAGACAGTCTTCCACAGATAGACATAAATATAGAAGCCCACCAAATTACAGAGAAAGTAGAGGGGGCAGAGAAAATTCAAAAGAGAGAAAATCTGGTTCACTGAATGGACTAAATAAACAAGACAGCACTAAAACGCAACAAAATGAGAACAATAATTGGCTTATTGATTCTGGGGCAACTAATCACACCACTAATAACAAAAATATATTGTCTTCATTTACAGAAGATAAGTTTGTAATAAAGGTAGCTAATCAAGAAAAAGTTCAAGTATTAGGCAGAGGGAATGTGACCTTGCCTGGTCTAGGAAAAATAGAGGGGGTATTGTTAATACCAGAAATACCTCATAACATACTAAGTGCCATAAAACTAAGCAGAGATTCTGACATCAATATAGTTTTCTCAAAGGGAAAAGCAACTTTAGAGAAGAATAAAACAAATGTAGGCACTGTGATGATTAAAGGAGGCCTACCCTATCTGATAACAAAAGAAAGATGGTTACATAACATTGATTCAAATATGGAAGATTGTATTGAGGCAGATGATGAAAATATTAGTAACAGTGACAATGATGAATGTAAAATATCTCATGATCACACAGATACACACAATGAGAAGAAACCAAAAATAGGTAAACCAATTCATGACGAGTGTGCTCATATCTTACATAGGAAGTTAGGACATGCAAGTTTTCCTGTAGTACAAAAAATGACTGAACACGCAGAAGGTGTCAAAATAAAAAATTGTGAAAATTATTTGGAATGCTCAGTATGTAAATCTACTAAATTAAAAACTAGTCCCAAGCCAAAAAAATCCACCAGATCAACTAACAAAATTTTTGACTTAGTACACATGGACTTAGTTGGCCCATTAACTCCATCAATCACTTATAGAAAACGTTACTTCCTAACAATAGTAGACGATTACAGTCGCTATGGTTTTGTTTACACATTAAAACACAAGGATGAAACCTTTCAAAAATTTAAGGAATTTTACAAACGCATAGAAACACAACATAATATCAGAATAAAACAAATTATGACAGATAGGGGATGTGAATTCATGTCTAAAGAATTCTCCCAATGGTTAAAGGATAGAGGAATGCTACATTACACGTCTAGTCCATTTTCTGCGTTCCAGAACGGGATTGCAGAGAGAAAGAATTCCACATTACAAACCATGATTAGGTGCACATTAGAGGATGCTGGTTTAGGCAAACAATTTTGGTCAGAAGCCCTACATTATTCAAATTACACTCAAAATAGAACCTGGTCCAGTATTGTGAATAAGACACCATATGAGGTGATGTATAATAGGAAACCAAAATTAGCACACATGCACATATTTGGGGTCACTGCAGACGTACACATACCTAAACAGTTGAGAAGAAAGGGAGAAAACGTATCCAGAAGACTAAGATTTATGGGATATGAAACTGGCACCAAAGGGTACAGATTCATTGATAATAATAATAAATTTATAGTTTCCAGAACAGCTGTGTTCCATGAACAGGCCAACTGGTCTAAATTACATCTTAATGAAATATTTCCAAATAAATGCAAAGATACCAAATCTCGTGAGGAAGGGACAATAGAAAATCAAAATGTCAACAAAAATAAAAACAAAACCAAAACATGGACAAATAGTCAACACAAAATAAAGACAGACACATTAACAAAAAAGGAAGCAAGATATTTGCATGACTACCATAGCAAACCAGAAAGAGCTATTAGGAACAACAGAAATCAAATACCAAATAAATACAGAGATTACATAATGCATATGGATGGTGAACAAATAACACCTAATACATATGAGGAAGTATTAAAACTCCCTCGTGAAGAAAAGGAAAAATGGGAACTAGCTATGAAAAAAGAGATGGAAAGTTTGCAAGGATTAAATGTATTCACACCTGCGATTGCACCTAAAGATAAAACAATTATTGGTACCAGGTGGATTTATAAAATTAAGAACCTAGAAGGAGGCAATACCTTATACAAAGCTAGATTGGTTGCACAAGGTTATGCACAAAAATATCCGGAGGACTATACTGACACATACTCCCCCACAGTAAGAACAGAGAGTGTTAAAACAGCTCTAGTAGTAGCATCCGCACTCAATCTTGATGTATTTCAATATGACATACAGACTGCGTACCTACACGCAAAACTAGATAAGGAAATATATGTAAGAGCACCTCACAGTCAATACACTAATAAAAATGAAATTTGGCTATTGAACAAGAGTTTATACGGATTAAAACAATCTGGCAAAAGATGGTACGATTGCTTGGTAAAAGTACTTAAGACCATGGATTTCAAAGCTACCACTGCTGATAACTGTTTCTTTGTCAAAAAGAGTGATGATCACATTGAATTTGTATTGATTTATGTAGATGATATTTTATATATAGGAAAACACAAAGAGAGAAGAGAAATCTTTGTAAACAAGCTAAATGAACATTTCTCGTTGAAATCTCTAGGTAAAGTAAACAAATACCTTGGTGTACAAATTAACAAAACTAGAAGGGGATTCAAACTTACTCAGAAAGATAAGATTATTGAACTTCTAAACAAATGCAATTTAAACAATGCCAAACCCTGTGACACTCCTATGCAAACTGATTTCCTTAGAAATACTGATGAATCTTCCCCTGAATTCAAGGATAATACATTTTATAGATCAGTCATAGGTTCACTTCTTTATATATCTAATTGGACCAGGCCAGATATTGCATTACCACTCAATTTATTATCAAGGCACGTTAGCAAACCAACAATGTATCACTGGGAAGCTGTCAAAAGAATTTTAAGATATCTGAAAAGTACATTAGACTTTTGCCTAGTATTAGAACCTAGTGATAATAAAGAACCAAAACTTACATGTTACGCAGATGCGGATTGGGCTGGAGATATATCATGCAGAAAAAGTACTTCTGGTTATATTTTTCTGTTAAATGACTGTCCAGTTTACTGGTACACTGGTAAACAAGAACTGGTAGCCACTTCAACCACAGAAGCGGAATATGTTTGTTTATCCAAAGCTGCAAATAACCTTGTATGGTTTAATGATTTAATTTCAGATGTTTGGAAAAAACCTGCTTTGCCTTTTGTTATGCATGAAGACAATAAAGCGGCCATTGAAATATCTAGATCCGATGCCATTGGACAAAGATCCAGGCATATAGATATAAAATTTAAGCATGTGAGACAATTGTCTCAAGATGGATTTATCAAAGCAGTGCATTGTGATACCTCTGAACAATTAGCTGACATATTGACGAAGCCTTTACCTTCTAAACAGCACAAATACTTAACTTCCAAATTGTATGTCTTATATTGTCCTGAATCTGAATGTAATTGGTGTTGTATAGCGAACCGGCATTTAGAGGGGGATTTGTCAGATGTAAATGCCTTATTCCCTAATGTGTAAATAATGTATATATGGGATATCAGGGGTTAACTTATTCTTTGACTCTTAATGTATTCATAATTCACCACTCCCACTCTTGGCTCCACCCTTTGTATATATAAGGAGCCACCTTCACCATTTTCTTTGCTTCTATCTGTGAATATTCAGTGAATATAGAATGCCTATTATAATTAAAGAGAAATATATTTAAACCTCTAACTCTCATTATTATTATTGAGTCTGATCCTAAAAATATTGCAACAGACACCACATGCTATGTGAATTACAGCTGTGCAACCCAAAGTTGCTTTTTTAGGAGGCAATGGGACTTTCTTGTTTTTTTTTCTTTTGAAGACGTTTCGCTTCTCACCCAAGAAGCTTCTTCAGCTCTGACAGGATAGTGGGGAATGGAAGGATTTATATTCCTTGCAGACAGCTGGTCATTTGCATCCTTTTAGAGCAGGGGTGTCAAACTCGCGGTAGCTCAGAGACGTCAGGTGACATATGGGGACGTTCCCCCCCTTCATTAAAGTGGGCGTGGGCGTATTAGCACCTGACGCATCTGGCCCGCAGGCCGGGAATTTGACAGCCCTTTTCAGCCCTGATGGTCTTTGAAGCACTTGACCTCGGGGTCACCTGAGTAGTATTCCTGGTTCTTGTAGTCTACAATTTTTATCTGGAAATCCATTCCTACTGCAACACCATTCAAAGGGTGTTCATCTCAAATTGTATAGCTAAAAGTCTGTAGAGATTCTCAGTCATCCAGGTCATGGTTGTCCCAAAGGTGCTTTTTCAGGAGGCAACTGGACTTTCTTGTTTTTTCTTTTGAAAAACTATCCCTGCTATCCTGTCAGAGCTGAAGAAGCTTCTTGGATGAGAAGTGAGATGTCTTCAAAAGAAAAAACAAAAAAGTCCAGTTACCTCCTGAAAAAGCACCTTTGGGACAACCATGACCTGGATGACTGAGAATCTCTACAGACCTAGAGCTGTGCAAGGAATTTGAAAGAAGTAATTTGGAAAGCCCATTCATATGAACCAAGCGTTTCTCAACATGGCAGTAAAGCAAGTGTGTCCTTTGCAAGCTTTGTCTCTGGTTTCTTATCTGCATATGTGCACAAATAGACAACGCTGCAGGAATTGCCAGTACAACAGAGTTATTGCCTTATTTAGGATTAGGAACCTCCACAAAAGACTATTCCCAAACAAAGGATCTTAAGACATAAACAGGTTTGAAATATGCAGCTTCTTTGATTCACTGGTCATCCCGGGGGAAGCATTGTTTGTGCATGCATACATATATGATGACAGTGAGCTAATGCTTCAAGGATCAGTACTTCACTTGCATGAGTGTACTTTGGAAAATGCCCATTTCAAATGCTTTGCAACAACACTACAAAGTAGACAGCGGTGGGTTTCAAAAATTTTTACTACCAGTTCTGTCGGTGTGGCTTCAGGGGCGTGGCGTGACTTTGTGGGCATGGCAGTGGAAGGATACTGTAAAATCTCCATTCCCACCCCACTCCAGGGTAAGGTTACTGCAAAATCCCCATTTCCTCCCAATCAGCTGGGACTCGGGAGGCAGAGAACAGATGGGGGGGCGGGGCCAGTCAGTAGTCTCCGAACTACTCAAATATTCCGCTGCCCGTTCTACAGAACTGGTCAGAACCTGCTGCAACCCACCTCTGAAAGTTGTCCTTGATCTACCTGCTCATCATGGTTGTAGGTCGTGACGGTTGTAAAATGAGTTGGTCATGCGATAGGCCTGATTTGACTACCTTTTCATAGCAATCGTTAAGCAAATCTGCAATTTTTAAGGGAATTTGAAGTTATTAAGCAAACGCCACAATTATTAAGAGAACCAATGGTTTGATATGGGCACAGATTTACTGAAAACCATGAGTGACGGTTTTCAGCAAAACTATTGTAAAGTGTGGTCACATGAATGTGGGCTGCTGCAGACAGTTGTTAACTGTGGCCATCTTGCCCAGCCCCCACCCAAAGTTTGCTCACATGACTTTGTGTGTGTGGGTGAGCACTGGAACTTCAAATCCAGTGTGTATGTAGCCCAAGGTAGTCAGTCATAACTGAGAACGGTTTCTAAGTAATCAGTCGTAAGTCAAGGACTACCAGTATTACTTTATTAATCCTTTGGAAGGGCCAACTGTCTCTAGTAATTCATGGCACAAGCAGAAACAGAAGAGGAGTTATTTACAAGTGGAACATATAGTAGATGAACTCTTATTTTCATCGATTTCTATCAAGCTTTGCAAAGTGTGAGACACAACAGGAGTTGCAATCCACAACATCTATAGGGCCACAAATTGCAATACTATGAACTGTACTTGCGTGATTCTGTATAATGATCTTATTTTCTTGGGAAAAAATAACAGACAAACTTCAAAATGGAGCAAATCTGACAGGTTCATGAGGATAAAAAAAATTGTTTGCCACTTTGCTTTATAAAGCAAAATTCAAGAACAAAACAATAAAATGAATAATTAAACTCACTTTCTGAAGTAAAGAACTGTCCTTTATAACAAAGGATGTAGTGATTCTGAGAGACAGTGAGTTTCCATGGCTGAGGTGGGATCAGTGCTAATCCTATATCCTAACGACTATATCATACTGCCTCTACTTAATAAACCATCATCATCAGATTTCCAGTTCAGTTTTGAAAAAGTTAATCCTTCCTAAAGCCAGGGAGATATGTGGTAGACTCAAAACCACATGTCTGTCCATTTGCTTTATAAGAAGTTATAAATTCA
Source organism: Pantherophis guttatus (assembly GCF_059756535.1). Classification (NCBI taxonomy): domain Eukaryota; kingdom Metazoa; phylum Chordata; class Lepidosauria; order Squamata; family Colubridae; genus Pantherophis; species Pantherophis guttatus. The sequence continues at coordinate 20,053,832 of NC_142065.1, read as the reverse complement.
TAATTACTTAGTCTGGGAGAAATGGTATAAATGGTTGGAGGAGAAAGGGGGAAAAAGGGGGGGACAAAAGAAAACTAAACAAGATTAAATTAAGTGGAGGAATATGGAAACAAATGGGAAGATATAAATTGTGGAAAGGAAATTAGGTACCTGTTTATGTGAATATATTATAATGGTATATATATGATATACTAGAAATATATGTATAAAAGATATATTAAGATAGAAAAAATGTATAAATATGGATTACTGATGCGAAGAAGTTGAAAAGAAGAAGATGTAAATATGTTTTTGTTTGTTTTTTGTTTGTTTTTTTTAAAAAAACTGTTTAATAAAAATTATTTATTAAAAAAAAAGAAGTGATTCTATCCTCACTTTTTGGTGCCTCCAACCCACTGTCTGGTGAAGCAACTTCCTGGTTCATTATGATAGCCATCATATGAAAAGTGTTCCGTAATATGGAAAGTGAAATTGTGGTAAGAGATTACATTAAACCAGGCCCCAAATCTCATTATATTATTCATTAGATATAATGCTGGCAGAATCGGAGAGGTACAGGATAATTTTGCTAAGGTAGCCAATGCTGCATTCACAATTTAGAATTTTGTGGAAGAGAAATGAGATGGTCCCACAGATACTGGTGAAACAAATTTGGCTGTAAAATAACTTATTAAAGATGGGAGGAGAATCTTTGATATAAATATATGGGTGTGTATACTTTGGAGAGACTGAGGCTGCACCTGTTCATTCAAGGTTGACTCAGCCTTCCATCCTTCTGAGGTTGGTACAATGAGGACCCAGATTGTTGGGGGCAATGTGCTGACTCTGTCAACCACTTAGAGAGGGCTGTAAAGCACTGTGAAGTGGTATATAAGTCTAAATGCTATTGCTATTTTGTTTTCTCCCTCTGTTAATTTTAATGCCACCAATGCCACTAATTTTACTGTTTTCTTCTGTAATACCAAAGAACACTGTTATGAAGATACCTAGGTATGCTATCTGGAAAACAGAACTTATGGGCTCCACTCAGCAATAACCACATGCATACAGAAATGAAAGTAAACAAGGGGATGAAGCCAGACAGAGGTGAAAAATATCTAGAGGCAAGGTTTATCTGCAGAAAAACAACACCGTGTATGCTTTCTGGTGCCAGCTCTTCCTGTGTTTTCTTTGCTTAGTCACCACATCTTCCTGAAGGCCTTTTCTTTAACACAGGTGTGTGCTCTTGTACAGTAACCTGCTGTTGTAGTTAAAAACCGGTGGCTTGGTTTTCAGCAAAATAGGAAGTTCAATCTGGTTATCAAAAGTATCCTGAATCTGTTTTGTTAATTCGCGCAATCTAGATTTCTCCAGAATGCCAAGGTAAATTCATTTCCTAGCTTTTTTTGTGACTCACAGACTGAAAACGTCTTGTAAAGAGTTTTCCCTCACTTGCTCTCAGACACAGCACAAATATGCCCCAGCAACATCTTGTTCAACAGTGTCCTCATGACAACCCATACCTGAGGTAGCTTAAGGTTGTCCCTAGCTGTTCCAGTTGGACAATAACGTTTGTCCTCTTCTCCTGACATCATCAAGAGTGATTTGATTTTTTTTAGCTTGTTTTAATTTGAGCTGGACACCATTATGAAAGAGCACCATTCATGTGCTGCACAAGCCAATTTAAAACAAGAAAGTGAGATCAGCCAGCAGTGTGTTGCTATGTATTCTAGATTTTTCATTGCTTTGGCCAACAAGGAGTTTCATATGGCTATACTTTTTGTTGTTTTTATTTGTTTTACTATTTATGACAGGTTATGCAAAAGGACTACAACTGTCACCCTAGAGAGGCAATGCTCCCAACCTCTGGAAGGAGTACTTAAGTGTAATGGGCAGAAAAGAATAACCTTGAATCATAGGGCTGGGACATTGCAGGTCAACTCCTAAGGCAGGAGTCCTTATACCATCCCAAGTAAATGGATGTCCAGTCTTTTCTTGAAAACCTCCAGCGTGAAGCACCCACAACTCTGGGAGACAATTTCATTGATTGTTTTGACCATCAGGAAATTTCTCCTTAGTTCTAGATTGGATCTCTTTTTAACGAGCTTCCATGCATTGTTTCTTGTCCTGCCCTCAGGTGCTTTGGAGAATAAGTCAATCCTCTTGTCTCTGTGACTGCCCCTCAACTATTGGAAGATAGCGATCACCCCAATTTATTTATTTATTAATTTATTAATTTAATTTGTATACCGCCCTTCTCCCAGAAGGGACTCAGTGGGGTGAACAGCCAAAATTAAAAATACATACAATACAAAAGTTAAGATAATTAAAAAGAATTAAATCATTGGCTTCCCAATTTAAGACCCCCAAGTCTATAAAATTTAAAATCCCAATTAAGAACCATTTAGGCTAGGCCGGCTTGGTGGAATAAATAAGTCTTCAGGGCCTTACGGAAGGAATTGCACTCTTTCTAGAGCAGGGGTGTCAAACTCGCATCATCACATGACGTATTGTGAATTTTTCCCTTCACTAAATCGGGCATGGGTGTGGTCAGTGCATGATGCATCCAGCCCACAGGCATTTGACACCCCTCTTTTAGGGCCTCAGCATCTTTTTTGAATTATGGTCACAATAATTGGATACAGTATTCCAAGTGTGGCCTCAACTGTAGTATAGAGCAGCGTTATCATTTCTCGTGATTAGAGGTGGTATTCAGCCAGTTCGGACCGGTTCAGATGAACCGGTAGTGCTGATGATCAGGTGGCCCCGCCCACCCACCCCCTCTCTATCCTGTCCTTTATTTCCTGCTTTGTAGCTTATCTCAATTGCTCAGCACAGTTGATTCCCCCCCCCCAACTGTTCTACTTACCATTGCTGACTTGGAAGGTAAGCAACTGAGCTTCTAAAGGCTCTATTTTCAGTGCTGCGCGCAAGCACTTTAAGTATACACGCACACCAAGTGCACGCTCACCAAACTGGTTGTTAAGCCGGCATCATCCTACCACTGCTCATGATCTTGATGCTATTCCTCTGTTAATGCAGAACAGAAGGAAGAGCCACTACCAAGACAATGGCCAGATAAAAGAAACCTGAGTCTGAGGCAGAACCTGAGCAATTGTCTCAGACAAGACCCTCCTGGTTCTCATGAAGTTAAAGGGGAGGGAGGGGGAAAGCATATTCAGACTAACAAGATTCTATCACCATAACCTTATTATACAACCCTGTGTGACTTTTGCTTTCTAGTCTGGTTTACCTTCAGCGGTTGACAATAAGTAACCATGCACTTTCTCCACAGTAATTTATTCAAGGCTCCCTGATTATGTAAATCTGGGAGTGGGAGCTATTTTACACACTCCATTCTGGCTTTGGTGCTATTGCGTTAATTCTTATTGCATACAGACTGATGACAAGGGCATGAATTTCAGTGGTCTATTCTATTATACGTATTCTGCATGGCCATTTCTCAGTTGCTTCCAGGAACTGCTACGCACAAGATCAGAAAGGGATTCCTTGGTCTCTCTCCATGATGCCTTCTATTCCTTTGAAGCACTAGTCCAAACTGGAGTATGTTTGTTGTAGATTGCTCCCTCCCGTTTTACTCCATACCTCCCTGTAGAAGAATATGGAGATGATATTGAAGAAAAAAAATCGACAACCATTATGTAAACCTCAGCTTTGTCTGGATAAACAGAAGAGGCATGAGGAAAAAAATATCTTCATCTTGAGTCTCTTCAGTATAAGAGGAGATAGGTCCTGGCCTATAACAATAAAGAGGAGGTCCAAGAATTCGTGTGGTATATATTTCCTAATCTTGTTTAACTTCAGAGTTGACACATTATCCCTGGCTTTTGTTTGTTTGTTTGTTTGTTTGTTTGTTTGTTTGTTTGTTTGTATGCTGGCTTTATTATTTTTACAAATAACTCCAGGCAGCAAATATATCCAACACTTCTTCCTCCTTTTTTCCTTGTGAGGTGAGTTGGGCTGAGAGAGTGTGACTGGCCTAAAGTCTCCCAGCTGCCTTTTATGGCTAAGGTAGGACTTGAACTCACAGTCTCCTACTTTCTAGCCTGGTGCCTTAACTGGCTCTTGTCAGTGTAGAGTCAACACTTTTTGGAAAGGGTGTTTTGTTCAGAAAGAGTCCAATTTATAAGCCATAGGTATGGAAGATAAATCGTGAGGGATATCGGAAGAAGGACACTGCTATTAACGTGTTTCCCCGAAAATGAGTCCCTGTCTTATATTTTTTTGAATCCTGAAATAAGTGTTTGGCCTTATTGCCATGCACTCAAAAGCCCGATTGGGCTTATTATTAGGGGATGTCTTATTTTGGGAGAAACGGTACATTCCCACATCGTTATTGCTTGCCATTTGTTAGTCAGATAATGTGATGGGTGTCTTGGACTTTCTCCAAGTCCGTCTCAACTCACCCCACTCCCCTTAGGAAGAATGACAGGTAGTTACTCTCCTGCTGGCAGGTGGTCCAGTAACCAAGCCAGAAAAAATTACTGATTTTCTTAACTTGACCTGCAATTTTTTTAAAAAAGGATAGTCCCATGGATATAAGGAAGAGGCCTTAGCCTTTGAAGACCATAAATCTTTTCCTCTGACCACTGTTTACTTCTTATTCTGTTTTGTCTTCTAACCACAACATTACAAATGTTAATAAATTTGATCTCTAAAAAGATAAATGTAATGAGGAGATGTTATTTACTAATATGAGAATGATTTGGTTCAAGCATAAGTATAGAGATAATATTCTTAAAGACAATATTCTTTCACTGGTATCATTTTAGAATTTGATCTTTCAGCCTGTACTTTTAAACTTCCGTTTTTCATCCATGCCTCTTCTCATTTTTTTTTAAATTAAGGTTTTATTGAATCAACTTTTACGAATCTTAGGAAGCTCTGGGAATATGAAAGCAATCCATAGGTAAATAATTAACTGGATATGGTGAAACTGAACTGGAAATTAATTCCTTTGAAATGTGGCTGCCTCATTGCAGTAAAGAGCTGCTTCTGAAGACCAAGGAAAGTGTTTATATTTAGGACAATGGGATATTGGAAACTGTAGTTGAAAAAAATTTCAAGAGCCACCAAGTATTATCTTTTCGGCAAGCAAATTGTTGGACATGGTAATATAATGTAATGCTTGCTTTAGGAGATGAAGCGATACAGTTTTATTTTAAAGATACCACATTAAAAGATTGACCACTTTAGTTTAAAATATCAGAGTCCTGTCTTTGTGTCCATCTGGACTATTTAAACAATGGAAGAAAAGGCAGATTTGGGTCCAATATAGTCAGCTTCCCTGCTGTACGTACATTCCTATTTCCTGAAAGTGTATTACAGCATTTCCAAGTGGTTAAAGCTAACCTCTCGTGCGTGGAAGGAACTATTGTTGTGCAGAGTAGTATGTCTTTGGGAACTTTCCTAGACAAGAATGCTTGGATATTTCTATCAAGGCAGTGAAAGTAGAAAAGAAGCTACACTTTGTAAGTACTTGAATGAAGATCAAAACTGGGGATGTGGGAGGGAGAAGCAGAGAAAACACTTATTATATTCAGTTATACAACTTTGTTCCATAGATTTCTGCCTACAGCACTACTATAATTACCTCTGAGTAAGCAAAGTAACTTCTAAAAGATCAGAAAGTAAGTGGAGAAGACTTTTAAATAGTTGTATTGTCTTGTGAATATGTTAGTTCATTACAATGGTTCTGGGGTGCCAAAGCAAAGAGAACAGATTTAAGTCCAATCTTTGCTATGGATATTTTCAGGCTGACTTTGCTATGGATACTTTGGGTCAGACTCCGTACAGTGGTATTTCACAGGCTGTTCTGATGGCAAAATTGGAGAAGGCAAGGCAACATGCAAGGAAGGGGGAATATGCATGTAAATGAAAATAATCCATAATGGAAAGCTTGGTTCTTTATTAGGTTTCTATGCCCTATATCACAAATGGTTTTTAAAACTGCCTTGCTAAAAGATCCACAAGGTTGTTTGCCAGATTTCCTGGAATCTGGAGGCAATTTGCCTGCTCTACAATATTTAGCTCCCAGTGTACCTGCTCTAAAACATTTTCCCCATTTTTTTCCCCAAAGAAATGTTTGGGTTTTGTTTATATGTTTGCTGTTGCTGGATAAATCCAGAATAATGTTCCCTTTTGAGATCCGCAAGATCCAGATCCCATTTTTGACCAAGGATGTTGAGATAGTGCAGTTAGCAAGTAGCATTATTTTTATAGATTTGAGAAGACAGAATCAGCAAAAGTTTTGATTCCTAAACAAACACTACTCACACCCACGCATCCCAAACTTTTATGCAGTCTTGCACGTAACAATATATAGCAAGCCCTACCAGTTTGAGCACCTTGGCATATCAGACCAACCCTTCCTAATGCAATACCATGTATACCTTACACACTATTTCCCTTTAAGCTACTCACACCCATCAATTTGCTTTGCTCAACAAAAGTAAAAATCTCATTTTACCAAGGATGTGATCCTATGCATACCATTCAGAAGAATAGGTTCTATTCAACAAGCCAGTGCACAAATAGACACACACACACACACACACACACACACAAAGACCCATGAATACAAAACTGCAGAGGCTTAAAGCTTAAGTTCCATTTTGCAAATACTGTAAAAACATTTCCTTCAGTGGAAGATTCAAGCAAAGTCACCACCAGCATGTTTGCAGCGCTATTTTTGAGGAAGGCAAGTGATTTCCCTTTTTTCCCTTAATTGAAAGCCCTGTTTTTGCCATAGGAAAGAAACCTGTGATCCAGGCTTCAGATGGGATACTGTACACTACAGTGGTGAAATTCATTTTTTTTACCACTGGTTCTGTGGGCGTGGCTTGGTGGGCGTGGCAGGGGAAGGATACTACAAAATCTCCATTTCCACCCCACTCTAGGGGAAGGATACTGCAAAATCCCCATTCCCTCCCCACTCCTGGGGGAAGGATATTGCAAAATCTCCATTCCCACTCCACTCTGGGGCCAGCCAGAAGTGGTATTTGCCAGTTCTCCAAACTACTCAAAATTTCCACTACCGGTTCTCCGAACTGCTCAAAATTTCTGCTACCGGTTCTCCAGAACCTGTCAGAACCTGCTGGATTTTACCCCTGGTACACTCCCTTTTCAATGACTGCAGATGTGCGGTGGAATATTGTTGAGAATTCTTTGGGCTGCAAGTAGAGATAATCAACTGTAGCTCAATGCGAACAGGAGAAAAGAAGTTGGAAGAGGAATAGACATTGTCTTCCAGTGCTTAAAAACCTCACAAAGACAGTGACTGTAACCATGAAATAAAGCGATGTCTACTCCTGCGGACGCAGACAATGGAAGATGTAGACAAAATATGAAGGTGCACAGACCTCTTAATAACTACAAAGATATTTAATGTCAAGATTATGGATTTCCCCAGTTGTAACATATGACTGGAAGCTGAATCATTGGAAAGGCTGAATAAAGGTTAAAAGATGCCTTTAAATTGTGGTGCTGAAAAAAAACCAAACCAAACCGTGAGGGAAGAGAAGAAGAACAAGTCATTTAGTGCTAGAGGAGGTCAAACCAGGCTGCTTGTTAAGGAAGTGTTAATAAATAAGCTAACACTATTTTGGATACATAATGCACAGGCGAGAGTCAAAAGGAAACACTGATGCACTGGAAAAAGTAAAGGCAATTTAAAAAGTCTGGCTGGGAGAAGAGAAAGTGTCTTGATGCTATCACTGATGACATGAGCAGGAGCTTACAGAAAGTTCAAGCAGATACTGATAACCCTGGTGAACAGATGTCCACAGATAATGAAGAGGTGACAGTGACTGACTGATTGAAGCACCACCATCAAAGTTGAGCTTGAACTTAATGATATAACATTGCATGATCATTTTCAGAAGTGGGTTTTCATAGTTTGTCCCTGTCTTGTTACAGATGAGCTTTTGCAGTTCATATTGGTGGAATCCTAAAAAGGAAATTCAGAAGGGAAATACGTAAATACAGCAGGTTCAGAGACAACTAACTCTGAATGGTGGCCATTCACAAAAGTAGTTGTGTGTAATGTATTATTGCATTGTTGGGCAAGTTACACCTGTGGACCAAAAAATGGTCTTGCTCGTATCACTCTTAAGTCAGGGGTGTCAAACTCGTGTCATCACAGTGTTGTCATGTGAAGTATCGTGACTTTTTTCCCTCTTCGCTAAACCGGGCATGGACGTGGACAGCGCGTGACACATCTGGCCAACAGGCCATGAGTTTGATGCTCCTGCTCTAAGGTGAATAACATTACATCTAATAAATCCCAGTTGTGCCAGTGGTGGTATTCAGCCGGTTCTCTTCAGTTTGGGAAAACTGGTAGTGGTGGTGGTGGAGGCTCCGCCCACCCACCTGGACGTCATCACATCCCATTTTTGACGCTCTGCGCATGCACACACGCTCACATTTGCAAACTGGTAGCAAAGGTAAGTGAATACGACCCCTGAGTTGTGCTATTTCTGGATGAAATTGGTTGTGTCCCTTCTTAGCTTAAGAGTGACTCTCCTGAAGCCATAAAGGAGTTGAAATCTTCCCTCACTAATTTCTTCTTTAAATTTTGTAACCTGAATCTCATAATTGTATTTCTTTATTTGCTATAGGAAGTGGCTCATTTGTCCACAATAAAGTGTTGTGGACAGGGGTGGGTTCTAATTTTTTTTACTATCAGTTCTGTGGGTGTGGCTTATTTTGTGGGCGTGGCTTGATGGTCATGTGACAATTCTTTAGGATTTAGCAGAGGTACTGGTCTACCAGGCTTGCAGAGCTGTCTACCCATTTATTTTTGCAGGCACTGGTCTACTCATTTATTTTTGCAGGCATTGGTCTATCCATTTATTTTTGCAGGTACCGGTCTACTTATGTATTTTTGCAGGCATTGGTCTACCCATTTATTTTTGCAGGCACCAGTCTACTCATTTGTTTCTGGAGGCACTGGTCTACCATCAAACTGCCTTTTACCATTGATCAGCTGTAGGGCGGCCCTTTGAAGCCCCATGGCAAGAATTTAAACAGTTTCTTTCCTTATCAGCTGAGACTCAGGAGGCAGCAATAGATTAGGGGTGGGGCCAAATAAAAGGTAAGAATAACGTGCGGGGCGTGGGGGCAGAACCAGTTCGGTGATATCATATCGTCACCGCTACCAGCTCGGCAGAACCGGGCAGAACCGGGAGGAACCCAACACTGGTTGTGGAGGAAAATCATTGCTGTCAGAAAGCAACATATACCAGGAAATCAGATGCATGAACTGTATTATGTACCTTAACAAGTACATAAGCAGACATGGAGACTAAATTAACACTTTAGTGCCTATCTGTGCCACTATGATTTAGTAAGATGTTATTGATTTGTTGCTGTTTTAGGCTTAAAGTCCTGTTGATAAAGTAATCCTTGACTGATGACCAATCACCTTCTATCACATAGCTCCCAGCGACCGGTAAGATCCCACAGAGTCGGTCTCCTCCGGGTCCCGTCAGCTAAACAATGCCGGCTGGCGGGCCCGTGGGGGGAGGGCCTTCTCTGTGGCTGCCCCGGCTCTCTGGAACCAATTACCTCCTGAAGTCTGGACCGCCCCCACCCTATTGGCCTTCCAGAAAGCGGTGAAGACCTGGCTCTTCTGGCAGGCCTGGGGCCGTTGATCTCGTTATAGTGATCTTGCAAGACCCGGCCACAACTTGGAGTGTATGTGTTTTAACATTTTAATGTTTTAATGTCTTCTTTTAACTTTTGTATGGGATATTGTTGCATTGTTTTATTCTCTGTTGTAAGCTGCCCAGAGTCCCTTGAGATTTGGCCGGCATAGAAATGCGACAAAATAAATAATAAATAAATAAAAAATGTGCCATTAAGCGATGTAGTCCTTGGGCAAGGCATAACGTGGCCACAGTCAATTTTACAGCTTTTTTTGCTACAGTCATTATTGATTGATTGATTGATTGAATTTATATTGCCACCTATTCGCCCATGGCAACTCAAGGTGCCTTACAGAAAATATAAAACCACATTTAAAACAATAAAAACTAACAAAAAGAATCAAATAAATTAATATAGTACAATATAACCAAATCAGCACCCACCCCCCACCCCGGCGACAACAGATCACACAAGCCATTTAATGGGCTCCATCCCGCTCTGCGTTCCCCAGGCCCGCTGGCAGAACGAGGTCTTCAGCGCCTTCCGGAAGAGTATTAGAGTGGGGGCCATTCTAATCTCTGGGGGAATGATGTTCCAGAGAGAGGGAGCCAGTGGTGGGTTCCTCCCGGTTCAGTCCGGTTCGGCCGAGCCGATAGCGGTTACGATATGACGTCACCGAACCGGTTCTCCCCCCCCACCCTCCCATCCCCCCATGTTATTCTTACCTTTTATTTGGCCCCATCCCCAATCTATTGCTGCCTCCTGAGTCCCAGCTGATGACTAGAGGGAAAAAATCTGTTTAAACTCTTGCCAGGGGGCTTCAAAGGGCCACCCTACAGTTGATCAGTGTTAAAAGCAAACAAATGTGTCGGGTCGTAAGTGTGAGGACTGGTCGTAAGTGTGAGGACCTTCCAGAAATGACTCTGACCAGCTAGCCACGCCCACCTAGTCACATGACCTCCAAGCCACACCCACAAAATAAGCCATGCCCACAGAACCAGTAGTAAAAAAATTTAGAACCCACCCCTGGAGGGAGCCACCATGGAGAAGGCCCTTCTTCTAGGTCCCACCAAGTGTATCTCCCTCAGGGATGGGACCCGCAACATTCCCTGTCGCTCTGCTCTGATGGGTCGGGTAGATGTGACCAGCAAGAGACGGTCCCTCAGATAACCTGGTCTCAAGCCATGAAGGGCTTTAAAGGTGACAACCAGCACCTTTAGGTGAGACTTCACATGATTGCCATTTGCAATTTTCCCTACTGGCTTCCCCATTGGCTTTGCTTGTTGGAAGCCAGCTAGGAAGGTCACAAATGACGTTCATGCAACACTAGGATGCTGCAACCATCGTAAATATAAGCCAGTTGCCAATTGCCTGGATCAGGGGTGAAATCCTACTGGTTCGGGCGAACTGCTAGGGATTATGGGCATCAGTTCACCAAACCGGAAGTAATTACCCCTCTTGGCCCCACCCACACCCAGCTGGTCACTGCTCACCTCTTCTGGCCACTCAATATTCCACAGAATTCAATGTTAAATGCAGCAGAGAGAATGCTAACTTTTCTCCCTCCATTCAGAACGGAGCTGCTGCAGCCTGTCCCTTTAAGGTAGTCCCCAGGAGGGAGGGGGCCAGGAGGCAACCATAACGGGAGCAGCAGCTCCGTCCTGAATGGAGGGAGAAAAGTTATTCAATGTTAAATGCAGCAGGGAGAATGCTAACTTTTCTCCCTCCATTCACAATGGAGCTGCTGCAGCCTGTCCCTTTTAAGGTAGTCCCCAGGAGGGAGGGGAAGGGGGGGGAGCAGCTGGAATGGAGCTATTTTTGTGAAAGGCAGGAAAATGGGGAAGGGGATTTTCCTGCCTATCATCCATTCCTCAATCTCAGCACAGACTGAGGGAAGGATGGTAGGCAAGAATATTCCCTTCCCCATTTTCCTGCCATTCGTGACAAGGAGTGGCTGGGAGGGGAGGGGCCAATGATGAGCCCCTTGATGTGAGTGATGTTGAGTTGGCTACGCCCACCCAGTCACATGACCTCCCCCAACAAGCCACGCCCACAGAACTAGTAGGGGAATTTTTTAAATTTTACCCCTGGCCTGGATTGTGATCACAAAGCTGCAGGGATGGCTGTAAGTGTGAGGACCTGTCACAAGTCACTTTTTCAGCGCCATCACAACTTCTGAATGAATGGTCATAAATCAAAGACTACCTGTATTTTGCAAGGTGTAGGAAATACATCTTTTCACAAACCTATCTGAATGAGCAGAGTAAGGTGACCCTATGTATTAAGAAAAAAAATGCTGGAAAAGAAATTAGAGTGGGATATGCTGGAAAAAAGGTTCTAACTAGTTAGCTGGGTCTCTGAACAGAAGCATTCTTCCTCGTTGCAACATTCATGGTAGGTTGTTATACTTGTTTACAAGATCATTATTTCTCACTTCTGCTTAAAAAAAATGTAGCATGTCATATGCAGCTTTTTTGAAAACCACAATAGTTCAAAACCAGAATTCTGAAACGAAAATGTAAGGCTGATTCTTAATTTATATTATTTCACATTTTGCCAATGTGTACACTCTTGCAATAAAGCCAGGCTTGTTAAAAAACAAAGTCCATTTAATTCCCTTTTAGAAGAGAGACTGGCAACTAGATTAAGAGAAACCTTAGTCAAAGTAGACTGACTGTTGAGCATGTTGATGGAAAGTTTGGATAAATAAGTGGACCAGAGAGTTAATAGCCAAAGGCAAGGAATCAAAGTAATTACCAGGTAAAGATGGATTTGTTAATGGGTATCCAATTCAGTTCTGTACATCCCTCTAAACAAGGTAAATGTCCTTAGTCACCAAGTGAATCATACTTTTCAATTAGAGTTTAAACAATGGGCAGAAAAGGGGTTTAACCCATGTAAATTGTGACTTGCCATGCAAAACACAGTCCATCAATAAAGGCCTTTCCATCAACCTGGAACTATCCAAACAGGGAAATTGTCAAGTACTAACAGGTTTTAAAATAGTAGAAGATGACCTGGATTTGTGCCATTTGGAGAAAAAAACATCAAAATTGGCTACTGCTAATGTTTTGCATCTGGATCTTGCAAATGCTTTGCAGAACAATTCCAATTTTCTGTTGCTAACGTGGTTAGGGGTGAAGGGTAATAGTAATTCCATACCTCTGCGGGCTCTCACATTGGCTAGAGTATAGGTAGTCCTTGACTTATGACCAAACTTAAGCCCAAAATTTCCATTGCTGAGACATTTGTTAAGGACGTTTTGACCCATTTTAGGACCTTTCTTGCCACAGTTGTTAAGTGAATCACTGCAATTGTTAAATCAGTAACAAGGTTGTTAAGTGAATCTGGCTTTCCCCTTGACTTTGCTTATCAGACGATCGTAAAAGTTGATCCCCATGACCCTGGGACATTGCAACGGTCATAAAGATAAGTCAGTTGCTAAGCGTCTGAATTTTGACTGGGGAATGCTGCAACAGTCATAAGTGTGAATTAAGTCACTTTTTTCAGAGCTGTTGCAACTTCAGTCACTAAACAAACTGTTGTAAATCAAGGACTACCTGTACTATAATGGGATTGTAGAATCTTGATACTACATTTCCCAACAGCCCCCCACCCCCACTCCCCATAGCTGCTGTGGTTACCTTAAAGAATTGAGGATTTGACTTGGGGAGGGAGGGTTTGTGTTGGGGAGGATAGAAAGACCACTCAAATGAAGCCTGAAAAGGGATTAAGATAAAATGTGAAAGTGCAGAAGCATAATTTTAAACTCAGAGTTGAAAGAAAATGAAGTAGACACTGAGCCTGGGGGAAGAATCTATCTTAATTCTTTACAAAATTAAAGATTTTAAAAAATAGTAAGATCTACCAACTGGAACCTTATGCAAAAAAGACATGTGTTTAGAGTTAAAAGAATTCACAGACCATGAATTTATTTCAAATTACTGAACTGAATGAAACAAGTTGCTCTATTGCAAAATTCACTTCTATTTAGGGTTTTCTCCATTTCCGCAGTCTAATTTATGGCATGTATATTGCTGTCATAATCAAAGTGTCAATAATCTGTGAGTTCATACAAATTAGCCAGAAATCTCCTAGCAGATCTAATTTCAATCCATCTGTTAAGTAGCTCTTTGTTAGCTGTTGTCCAACAAAGATACCTTGGGGATAGTTGCTATAAACTTTCTAAATTCTTCACGAAGAACAGCTAGGAAATATTAGTGATTGGGTTTTTGAAAATACATTACAGCATAAGTTTTAAATGGACTTTTATGACTCACCATGAATTTATTTCAAATTACTGAACTGAATGAAACACAAGTTGCTCCCTTGCAACTTGTGACAAACCTTTTGCAGATGTCATATAACACAAATGCAAAAATAAATACATCTGACAAGGGAAACCTTTATTGCTTACTCTGAGTAATTAATAGCTGCAACATATAAAGCAAGCTAACTACACTTTCCCCAGATTTCTACTAAGTTTGCTACTGATTCTCCCCTCCTCCTAGTAAATCTCTCTTGAAAGTTCAGGGAGGGGTAAAAAGTTGACCAAATGGTTCAGCCAAGTTTTGGATTCAGTTCTTTTCAGATAACATGCTCACATTTTCCTAGTTGTTCATTATTAACACCCTGTTGGAACTTTACTAGGTGAGATGATAGTTGTTCCATGTAATGTCCTTTGTGCTTGCCTCCAGCCCTGTGCACAGAATCCCAATGATGATTTTATATTCTGGCGTAGTTTTAATGATGATCAGAATCCCTGGTGGTGCAAATGGTTTTCCTAGTCCTCCATTTTAGCTTGACCGCTAAATGGATGTTTAATCTACAAAAACAGAGCTGAGTTTTGTGTCTGGCCAGATAAGGGGGAAAGGGGCAGAAGTTGAGGGGAGGACCAAATCAACTACGAGGATGTTTTAACCTGGTGCTTCTATTCTCCACCTTGCACAAGAGAGCCAGTTTGGTCTAGTAGTGGTTAAGGCAGTAAGCTAGAAACCAGGAGCCTGTGAGTTCTAGTCCTGTCTTATGCATGAAAGCCAGCTGGATGACTTTGGGACAGTCACTCTCTCTCAGCCCAACTCACTTCGTTGTGGGGGAAGAAGAGGAGGAAGAAGGAATGTTATGTATGTCTGCTACCTTGAGTTACTTGTAAACAGTAATAAAGGCAGGATAAAAATCTAATAAACATGCTGAACATCTACCTGGCTATCTAAGGAGGACTTTTGAAAACTAGAAGTAATTTCTGAATCCTTCCTTCACAAACTCTCTCTTGATTCATCTTTTTTTTTCCCTATTGAAATCAATGGCCTATGTTTAGGGTCTGTATTCCAATTTTATGATAAATTGTATTCCTAGTGCCAATCTCATTTCTTGTAGCCTATCTATTTTAATTAGTGGTTTACACCAGTGGTTCTCAACTTTAATGAAACTGAGGCATATTGAACATAGCAGTAGTTATGTGATGCACCAGGAAATTATTAATCCTAGATCTATCTATCTATTAAACTCTGAAATGTTATTTCTGTTTTCCTCTTAGGTTTTCTTACTGCTCTTTTTTTAATTGTTTTAACCTGTAAAAATGAAGTGTTTTAATATTATGTGTGACCAGCCATACGCTAAATACATACATACATACATACATACATACATACATACATACATACATCATCCATCTATCTATCTATCTATCTATCTATCTATCTATCTATCTATCTATCTATCTATCTAATTTATTGGCCATCCATCTGATCACAGGGTAACTCATACGTATTTTTAATGTATATTTTATGTAAGATATGGTTTGGGGGGGTGTACAATTTTTATTATGTTATTCACTTAGGATTTAGGAAATAAAACACAAATTCTGAGGCACCTTAGAAAAAAGCATTTGGCCCACCTGTGTGCCATTAACCAGCTACTCTTCAAGCTTACTAGTGATATTTAAGGTTTTTTTTTCCCCTTTAAAAAGCAATACAACCCATTCCATCCCTTTGTAGGGATACATTGAACAACTTGTAATGTACGTGACATTTTTGATCCCTTATTTGTATCTCACTAATTGCACTTTTTTGCTCCTTTGTGTGTGCCTTTTAAGAGAGAGAGAGAGAGAGAGAGAGAGAGAGAGAGAGAGAGAGAGAGAGAGAGAGAGAGAGAGAGAGAGAGAGAGAGAGAGAGAGAGAGCGCACAATAGTCCAATCAGTCACTATGTAGGGAAAACCCAAATGGAATTATATTTTAACTGATTAGGAAAATCCAATGCAACATATTGATCCTTCTGCTAGCCTCCCTTGTCCTCTCGAGTTTTTGCATTCCCACTGCACGCAACCTTGCCCTGCCTGGGTTCTTGCTTCTTTGATTTCCTTCTTTGCCTTCTTTGGCTTGTTGCCCTCTAGGCAGTCCACCTACCTCCTCGCCCCCCCTCCCCTTCAAATCCTTGCAAAACCCTAAATTTTCACAGTGCCGGCTGGGGAAAGCTGGGAATTGAAGTACACACATCTTAAAGCTGCTGAGTTTGAGAAACTCTGCCCTGGCATTACAGGCTGTGTTTTCTTCTCCGGAAAGCAGACAAATCCTCATCTCTTGGCTGTCCATCACCTTCACTCTCTGGTCCGCCGTCTCATAAAGCCACAAGCCATAACTTTCCATTGCTAGGCAAAGCAATTGGCAAAGGAACTCATTAGGACGCTCTGGACCGCCCGGCCGGACTGAGGAAAGTTGATGAGTCACCATTCCCACAGCAGCCAGCAAAAGCGAAGAAGCTGACGGGCTGGCTCAGTTCCTAGGCTGGGAAAGGAAAGTTGCTTTTTGGCCAGCAAAGGTCACCTTTTCCAGGGGTTGCCTTTGCTAGCACGTGCTACTCCAGCACCAGGCCCCCCCAGACAAGAGCCAGCGTGGGATAAAAAGCAAGGAAAGCAGCCAGGCTATATAGCTGTAAGGAAAAATGGATGAGAAGGAGAAGCAGTAGCCTTGCTTGTAAAGTTAACTGCTCCATTAAGGAACCTGATCTCCTGGATATGTGAGTGTCTGTGTATTTGACAACACTACACAACTGGTGTGCCGTTTCCACCTACTGTGATATTTTTTTTCAACTTCCTGGTGTGTTGTATAGTCATGAGATTTTTTGGTGGTGTCCCATCCAAGCATTAACCAGATCCAACCGTCTTAAGCTACCTGTGTATAGACATAAACTTTGGGTCATGAAATTTATGTACAGTAGTATAGTAGTTATTACTTTAAAATTAGGATGGATGGATGGAAAGTTAGAGATAGAGTGAGATTAGCTCAGAGATACGATAACCTTTATATTGTCATGTTTTTCTGTGGGCACTCTGGCACACATTAAAAATGAAATTCTGTTGCCTGCTCTCAAAAGGGTACACATAACACACATATAGATATGCTATATACATATATATCAATGGTGGGTTGCCCCCGGTTCACACTGGTTCTATAGAACCGGTTGTAAAACCGGCAGGAGGCTCCGCCTACCGACCCCAATGTCATCAAAACGCTTCTGCGCATGCGTAGAAGAGTGCGCACGCTTGCTTTGCTCGCGCGAAACCAGTAGTAAAGGTAAGTAGAACCCACCCCTGATATATATGTATATACCTACACCTTAACATATAAGTACATATAAATATTAATCACTGTCCATCTTGAATACATAGAGAGATAGAATACGCTATAGTTACAATTGTGTTTTCTGTATTTCCTTCCATTTTTTTCTCCCTGTTGTTACTTTTAAGATTTGTATTTGTTTTGCTTTTAAAAGGGAAAAAAAGCAAATTAGACTGGTTGAAGTAACATAGGTGCAGATAGGTAACTTAAGAACCTGGATCAAATGTTTTTATGGAGAAAGTTTTAATAGCTTTATTTTTGCTGTGACTATATAGAACAATATATTTCTACCACCCACTATCCAATATTTATTAGTTGTTGCCATATTCCCAAAATTCATAAGATTATGGCTAAAATATTAATAGTGGCGATGGGTGCACTGTTGGAAGACTTGAAAGACCAAATTAGGGATAGATTGTCATGCAGTCATTGCTGACTCGATGGCACATAATCAAACATAAAGTTTGTCCAAACGGTAAACCTATTTTCTTATGACTAAAGTTTTGTTATATAAAAGTACTAAAGCAACAAAAAATAGAGATTTAAGACTTTTGGGAAGTCTTCAAACACACATAAATATAGTCACACACCGTTATTAACTTTTATTAATTTTTTATGCCACTCATCACCCCTGTTAGGTGACTCTGGGTTTACTAACTTCCACTCAGCATGTGTTGGATCAAAGACAAAGAATCTGGGATTAACTTTCACACAGAAAGAAAACTGTTTGGGTAACTGTGAACTAGTCCTGCTTTAAAAGTCAGGCTTAAAGTGGTGTGGAGATATGCCTCTTGCCTTGTATACTTTAGAGCACTGTTTTTTAACCTTGGCAATTTTAAGGTAAATGGACTTCAATTCCCAGAATTCTCCAGCCAGCATGGTTGTTAAGACTCTGCAAGTCTTAAAGTTGCCAAGGTTGAGAAGCATTGCTTTAGAGCAGGGGTGTCAAATTGGCGGCCCATGGGCCGGATGCGTCACATGCAGGCCACACCCACCCCAGCTCCACAAAGGGAAAAAAACATCTCAAAACGTCACATGAAGGCAATGTGACGCCGCGGGTTTGACACCCGTGTTTTAGAGGAACAATGGGTAACATATACTTGTAGTAATACGGAGACAGTATTGCTATACATCTAAAATTATAAAATTAAAATAGCCTCGATTCTTAGAGGGAAAACCAGTTACCCAAGTGATTTATGATCACTTTAAGATGCCGAATTTCAAAAACGTTTTTCAGATCTGTAGGGATGTCGAAAGTTTGACCCACTTTAGACTACGTCATCCAGTAGTTCTAACTGGCTATCCTAGTTAGATCTGTATTGTAAATGGTAGTTCAGCATAAGAACAGAAACCAGGGATTTCAAACTCGATTTCATTAAGGGACGCATCACAGGGTTGTGTTCAACCTCGGGAGGGGGGGCAGGGGGTGTGTGGCCAGCTTGATATCACTTGTGTTGGGGGCACCTGTGGTGACCTGAGCACTCTGCCAATGAAAACATGCTCCCAAGCTTTGTTTTTGGCTGCGAAGGCTTCCTGCAACCCTTTGCCAGCGAAAAGTGCCCCTTCTGAGCTCTGTTTTCACTGACAGAGGCAACGCGGGCTGGTCCTTTGCTGTTTCCAGGGCGGTCCAGCACGCCAGATCTAAGTACCCTGCGGGATGGATCCAGCTCCCGGGTCTTGAGTTTGACACCCCTGACATAAACAGTGCCCTGCTGGATTGGATCCTCGCTCATGAAGTACAGTAGCCTACTACACTTACTCAGTTTATGACCCCAATTGAGCCCAAAATTTATGTTGCTAATCAAGACTGTTCTTGAGCTTTGCCTCATTTTATGACCTTTTTTGCCACAGTCGTTAAATGAATGACTGCAGTTGTTCAGGTAGTAACACGGTGGTTAAGTGAACCAGGCTTTCCCCTTGACTTTGCTTGTTAGAAGGTCAAAAAAGGTGATCACATGACCCCGGGACATTGCAACTGTCATAAATATGAACCAGTTGCCAAGTGTCCAAATATTGAACACATGACCATGGGGATGCTGAAATGGTCATAAGTGTGAAAAAGTCATCAGTTCCTTCTTTTTAGTGCCTTTGGACAGTCACTAAACAAACTGTCGTAAGTTGAGGACTACCTATAGTCTTTGACTAATGAACATAACTAAGCCCAGAATTATAGTTGTAACCGATGCTGGCTGTTAAGTGAATCATTTTTTGTTTTGGTCATTAAGTGAGTCCCCAGGTGTGAGTGTATGGTCATTACTCATTGTCTGCAATGAGTACTTTTTCTGGAAAAATTGTAAATCATAATCATGTGACTACAAATTGTTGGAAATGGCCATAAATTCAGGGTGGATGCCAAAAGCTGAAAATGTGATCATATGACCTGGGGAGGGAACACAGCCATTGGAACTTTGAATCCGGGTCATAAGTACCTTTTTTGGGTCCATTGTAACGTCAAAACATTTCTAAGGGACCAGCTGTAGGTCAAGGTCCATGTGTAATATTGTAGCAGAAGCCCTTCAGATGCTATGACACGGCCATTCATGCTAATAGCCATTGATCCCTATGACTTCATGATTTGATCTGTCTCTCTATCCCTCCCTCCCTCTCCTCCTCCTCCTCCTCCTCCTCCTCCTCCTCCTCCTCCTCCTCCTCCTCCTCCTCCTCCTCCTCCTTCTTCTTTTTTGAAGCCAACTAAGCTGGTAGCTAGCACACATTTCATGGTAGCAAATTCTAAAGCACGGGTGGGATTCAAAAATTTCAGCAACGGGTTCTCTGCCTGGTTGCTGGGTGGGTGTAGCCTAGTTGGCCTCCTGCACCATGGGGGGGGGGTGTTTGCCTTCCCCAGGCTCCGGAGGCTTTCCTCAAGCCTCTGGGAGGGCAAAAACTGCTTCCTCCGGGCTCCGGAGGCTGGAAACGGGTCCTTCTGAAACTTCTGGGAGACCCATTTTCCCCCTCCCTGAGCCTCCGCGCGGGCTCTGCACTTACTTCACATCCAAAACGGACCGCGTGAAGACTCCTGAGAGGGGAGGGGAGGTGTGGGCGGGGCCAGCCAGGTGTGGGATTTGGAGGTTCTCCGAACTAGCCATAACATTAGCTATGGGTTCTCATGAACCTGGGCAAACCCATAGCAGCCCAACTCTGTTCTAAAGCTGAATTACATGTTGTGTAAAAAAAAAGTATTTTCCTCTGTTTTGGTTCTCCCAAGATTTAATTTCATTGAGTGACCTCTGGTTCTGGTATTTTGAGAAAGGGAAACTAGCTTTCCCTTGTCCACTTTATCCATACCATCCATAATTTTTTTAATCTCTTAGGTCCCTTCTCATTCACCAACTTTCTAAACTACTGTATAAGGCCCCAAGTGTTGCCTCTGAGGGAAGCCACTCCAGATCCTTGATCATCTTAATTGCCCACCTCTGAAATTCCTTTAGGTCCACTATATATATTTTGAGGTCTCACACCATATTCTAGCAATGGCCCATCTACATCTGGAAAGACAAAATAATACAATGGAGAGCAGGGGTGAAATCTAAAAATTTTCGCTACCGGTTCTGTGGGCGTGGCTTAATTAGTGGGCGGGGCTTGGTGGTCAGGTGGGCATGGCCAAGTCAACGTCACTTCTTTGCCCTTTTTTAACCTACAAAACACAACACAACACAACTGGCTCACCCACAATGTAAAAGCAGCTGTGCTAGACCCAAAATGGCCCCTGCAACAAGCAGGAACCTCACACAGCCACAAAAAGTCCAAAAAACCAACTTTCACACTTTACACACACAAAATTCCACCTATAGTTTTGTGAGATTCCGTGTGTTTGTGTAGTTAGAGTGAAACACTACAGAAACACACAAAATCTCAGAAAGCTGCACAAATATTATTTTATTTTATTTTTATTTTTATATAAAGGCAGCTAAATTTAAAACTTCCTAAATTTTAAATAGCTAGGTCTAAAAAAAGAATGACTAAAAAACCCCACAATTAACTATTTTTTTTAAAGCTCCCAAAGGGGAAAAAAACTTACAGGCAGGCAGGCATGCAGGCAGATAGATCTGCTCACCAATGAGCTTGATTGCAGGGAGGGAGATTCAGTTGCTTGTTGATGCAATGGATTGCAGGGATTACAGCAAGCGAAGCAAGGCAAGCATGTGAAGGTAAGCAAGCTGGAGGCTGGGGGGGGGATGGGATTTTTGCTACTGGTTCTCCGAACTGCCCGCCGCCATAACTATCTACTCGCCCGAGCCGGTCTGAACCGGGAGCATTTCACCCCTGATGGAGAGATACAGTTCATCAAATTGTCCCGTGTAACAGTATTCCTTTTGTACTAAGTTTTCTCAAGTAACATAAACCAGTATAACCTAATGTTGTGTTTTATTTGACAATTTGTCCCATTCTTGCGAGGTTTACAGCCAGGGTTAGAATAAGAGGAGTTGCAAGGTATCATTAAATATTTCTTTGTTGAGAGATTATTCATAATGAATGAAATCTGGCTACATACAAAAGGTTGATAAACATGACCACATGAATATCTAATAAGGCAACACCTTTTCCCAACAGTTTTGTGGCAAGTTTAGGAATGTTGCAGGGTGAGAAAAATTAAATTGTGATACTATAGAGTCAGACTTCAGAGATAGAAGTAGTATCTATTCAAATACACCTTTTAACTTTCTGTTCAGTGTCGAATTTGACAATGTTTCATGGGCATTCACATACTTGACACAGAGCTGGAAGAGTTGGCCTAATTCCTAACTGGTGACAGTGGTAGGTCTGGTCAGTCACAAAATATTCATTTATTAGATGGCAAACAGATGTGGATATCCCTCCACAGTCTTCTTGCTCCCATGTTTCTTATTGCCTGTTCCATTTTTCTTTTTCCTAAACAGGTAAACACACTGCCAGATGAAGCACTGGGTTGCTATCATCCACCATGCCCATTTTGTCAGAATGTCTATTTGAGGTCCAGAGAGGTTTTTTTCCCCTCAGAATAAAAAAAAAGTGATGGGTACTGTCACTCTTCGCTAAGATTTCAGTTCCTTTTCCTCTTCTTCCTAATGCAGGGGTGGGCAACTGTGGCCCTTTTACAACCTGTGGACTTCAACTCCCAGAATTCCTGAGACAGCCAAGCTGTAAAAGGGCCACAGTTGCCCACCCCTGTCCTAATGGTAAGGTTTTTTAAAGAAGGAAAATGTTAGGTAGACCAATTAAGAGATCTACAAAAGCTCTGATATCCATAAATAGCACATCATTTACTATGACTTATGTGCTGCGATTCCACCATAATATCATTAGACATTTCTCAAATACTTGTATCATTAAACATATAGACAAGTGTACATGCACACAGAAATATTTGAGAGAAAGTAGATGTGGACAAATGAATGACTTGCAATACATGTATACAGCAGTAATTTAACAAGGAAAGCAAAAATGACATTTTTCCCATCTCAACTTGGTTGAACGAATTAAGACAGCTTTGGTATAATGAAGGTTCTTTTCTCTAATTTATGCTATGTACTACTTTCTGTGGTTTACCTTGGCAGCACAACCCTCTGGCAGTTCAGTCTTCATTTTCCTGGTTTGGAAAATAACCAGTTTTTCATGCTTAATCTGATAGCAAGCCAAACTTTTTGGTATTGCACTCTCCTCGAGCCCATCTCAGGAAAAGTGTGCTTGTATGTCTATAACAACCTTGATCATCATTAGATTCCAAAGGAAGATGTCCATCGCAGCCATACAAATGGATGAATTTCCAGGCTTCATACTAAGCCATTATTTGTTTAACCACAGTTTATTGATTGCAACTTAATTAGGTTTATGCATTGCCTACATAAATGATAACAGACCTTTTCCCTGATACTCAGCTGAAAACTACTTCCTGTTCAACTTAGTCCTTCTTGTCCTGTTTTCTGAAACTATTGTTTTCCTAATCTAAACTGAATGTGTAATTCTACACCCAGACACTATGAATGTTAGTGATTGTTGTCACACATGATATAATCAACTGGGATAAGAGTTGTGCCCATTATTTGAAGTAGTTATAAATCTGTGTTAAGAAACAAAAAGGGCATTGATTCAACTGTCAAGGTGACATATGTGGAAATCCTATTAAATCCAGTGTGAGAATTCAGCATGACCTTAAATCTTCCCTTCCTAAAATCAGTAAAATCAGATCTCTGTAACATTCTCATCACAACATTCCCTGTTAGTCTTTATTAAGCATGCATCCATTATTCCTTCCTCAAATACTGTCTAGTACTGCTTTTAATTTAATTCTAGACAGTAAAGTTAAAATCCTAGACAGTACCTAATTCTTAATAAAATGATACTGTTTTTCTAGACAGAGCTGAATGAGATGCATGTTATTTGCTATTTCATGCCAAAAACTGTTTTAGATTAAACATTTGGACTATATTCTGTCTTGTATCACTACATCTGCATGGGTTTATTAATACAGGAAGAGTAAATGGGGGTCTTCATTGAAAGCAAAACATTTTAGGGTGACACAGGGACACAAAACAGTCTCTTCCATAGTGATTCACATCTAAAGCCTGTTAGAAACAAACTTTGAGGGGAGAAAACTTCTAGGGGATATTTTACTTTGTTTAGACTGGAAAAAATGTCATTTGATTCTTTTGGATATTTTTAAAAAACATGTTTTTGCTTAATAAGTTAAAGTCCTTGAGTCAAATTTAGTTCCTGGATGATTTCAAGGAGATAACTGACTTCCATTGACTTCTGGAATGTTTTTCTACAACACTAGGATTTCCTTGTGGTCTCCCATCCAAATGGTAAAAAGATCTGACTTAGGTTTTCAAGAGCAACCCTAGCTGGGTACATGCTGTCACCAACCTGCGTCTTCTCCTGAATTTGACTAACCCGTGTCTTTTGCAGTTGTGCTTCATTTTGGAAGGTGTCTCAGAGCTAATAGGTATTTAAAATATGCTGTAGAAAACATGGAACTGATTACACATACAGAAGCATTTCCAGATGGCTCAGGTGAGTGAACATCTCAGCAGTTATTCAAACAAACAAATGGGCTATTGAGCAAGACATTTCATCCAACAACAACAAAAGTGAGATCACCTGAAACTGTCCATAAGAAGTGGTAGACTCCAGCTCCCAGAATTCCTAAGCCAATATGGCCACGGCTTACTAAAAATCACTTAAATCGGTGCTTCTCAACCTTGGCAATATTAAGACTTGTGGACTTCAACTCCCAGAATTGAGAGTTGAAGTCCACAGGTCTTAACTTATTAGGACTGGCTTAAATTATTCTTTTCTGGCCTGATTACCTCCACATGGGTCAAACTGCAATTGCCTCCCCGCAGTATGTTGACTGGGGTTGATGAGAACAAAATAATTCTGGAATGTACCAGGCTGAAGAAAGCTTTCCTTAAAATTGCTAGAATTTTTGGCAATAGTCATCCTGGCTGGAGAATTCTGGGAGCTGAAGTCCACAGAGCTGGAAATTGTGCATTCCTGATACATAGCTTGTGATCAGCATATGGTTGCCAATTCACATATTATATTTTATTTATTTTTATTTTATTTTATTAAATTTCTATACCGCCCTTCTCCCGAAGGATTCAGGGCGGTGAACAGCCAGAGGATAAAACACAGAGATACAAAATTTAAAATAGATTAAAACAAATTAAATAATTTAAATTAATATATATATATATGAAATTAATATATGAATATATGATATGCAAATATATAACTAAAAGATAATAACTGGAGACTGTTCCCAAGATCATACAGGTCTTTGCAACATGTGATAAAACGTTGGTGAATTCATATTCGTAGGTGATATCATCAAAGGAGTCTGTGCTTTTTTGTTTGTTTGTTTGTTTGTTTGTGGCAAAAAGGACACTTTGTCCTATTAGTAACACTTTTAGTATGCTGTATTTGTGGAAATGATGCTGTTTTCTACTATCTTTGACTTATGAGCATTTGCTTAACAACTGAAGTTACAATGACACTGAAAAAATGATTTACCACCAATGCTCATACTTATGTCTCTAACAGGGAGAACAGTTAATCCATCCTGAGGTTGTGAGGGTTCCATCACTATTTTCAAAAATAGACTGATCAACCATTTGACTGGGATGGGATAAGGCACTGGTGTCAAACTCGTGGTGTCACATCATCATGTGACTTATCGCAACTTTTTTCCCCTTCACTAAACCGGAGGGTGGGCATGGCCAGCGTGTGGCACATCCGGCCTGTGGGGCACGAGTTTTGACACCCCTGGTATAAGGTCTCCTGCCTTGAGCAGGGCATTGGACTAGAAGACCTCTTAGGTAAAGGTAAAGGTAAAGGTTCCCCTCGCACATATATGCTAGTCATTCCCAACTCTAGGGGGCGGTGCTCATCTCTGTTTCAAAGCCGAAGAGCCAGCGCTGTCCAAAGACATCTCCGTGGTCATGTGGCCGGCATGACTAAACGCCAAAGGCGCACAGAACGCTGTTACCTTCCCACCAAAAGTGGTCCCTATTTTCTACTTGCATTTTTTACATGCTTTCAAACTGCTAGGCTGGCAGAAGCTGGGACAAGTAATGGGAGCTTACCCCGTTACGTGGCACTAGGGATTCGAACCGCTGAACAGCATCTTAGCCACTGAGCCACCACATTTTTATTTATTTTATTTTGTCAAGTACATATTAGATAATATATTTAAGTATAAGCATGAATTGAATACATAAAATGAATACAATTAAAGGGAACATTAGGACAGGGACGGTAGGCACGCTGGTGTTCTTATCCACGCCCCTTAACATCCTCTTAAATCCCTTCAATTCTATGATTCCATGAAAAGAAAATACTGGAGAGAAGAGGAAAGGCCTAGGTGAATTGGCCTGAGCTGAGCTGTGGTGGTTTCCCTCCCCAAAGGTTTTCCCTTTGAAATTGAGGCATGGGTTGTTTAACAAGATTGGGACAGTTTATGTTTAAACATATGCTTCTGCCAGCGAAACTCACGCTCTCTAGTCCCAAGTGCTAATCTAATCTTGCCCAGGAAAACACAAAACTCCCTTGCTACCCCTCCATAAGAAAAAATATATATATTTGGAAAAATCCTTTGGCAGAATTTTTTCCAAAGTGCCAGGAAAGAGTAAGCTTTTGTTAGGATTAAATGGGATGCAATAAGAACCAGGAAGTTCCAAGCATCTCATTGAAATGCTAAGCAGGAACGGTTCACCTTGCAACAGATGTAATTGCACACCTTTATGTTTTAGCCTTAAGAAGAACCCTAAAGTATTACACAACAGCACAGGGCACACCCTGTTCTATAATGTTTTGGGAGAAGTGTTTTTTTGCTTTGTTTTGTTCTTTTACTCAATAGAGACATAGACGCCATTTGGAAATTTTTAATACTTGTGATTTTTAACCTGCCATTAACCAGTTGTTTTCCCAGAAAGGCAGTTTTTTATTGATTTTCCTGCCTTCCTTTTCTTTGGAATTGGAGACAGCTTGTTTTGTTTGCTCCAGACAGTTTGCCCATCTCACACTCCGGGGCAGGTTAGACTGCTTTTTCAGTTGCAACCTTTGCTCTTCTAAAGTTTCAGTTATTTGCAGCTGATATTTCTTTCCTTCTGCCCCCCTCTCCTCCCACCTTTTAGCATTGAGTCATTGTATGATATGAGCAATGCTTTTGTACTAGGAGCAGAGAGTTGTGTATATATGTGATTAAACATGATCCAAAATTTACAGTATATCTCCTTCTGTTGGGTAAATAAATATGCATCTGATTTCTTCAGCTGCCCAAGTTAGGATTGTACAGCATGTACATGCGGCTGTTTGGCTAAATGCCTTGGCAACGAGGGCTACCTTAATCCTTTTGTGAACTAAATTCAGGGACAGGCATTATAGAATTGAGATCTAATTTTTAGGACCAGGAGTGAAATCCAGCAGGTTCTGACTGGTTCTGGAGATCCGGTAGCAGAAATTTTGAGCAGTTCGGAGAACTGGCAAACACCACCTCTGGCTGGCCCCAGAGTGGGATGGGAAGGGAGATTTTGCAATATCCTTCTCCCAGGAGTAGGGAGGGAATGGGGATTTTGCAGTATCCTTTCCCTGGAGTGGGGTAGGAATGGAGATTTTGCAGTATCCTTCCCCTGTCACACCCACCAAGCCATGCCCACAGAACCGGTAGTAAAAAAAATATTGGATTTCACCACTGTTTAGGACCAATTTGAAGCTATGTGGGGGCAATCATCTTAGCATTGGTCTGTCTTGTTTGGGTGTAATAGTCATAGACTTGCTGTTAGAAAGGGAAAAATAGAGGAAGGGGAAAAGGAAGGAGGTCTTAGACAAAGGAAACAAGAGAGAGAAAGTATGCAGAGCAGAGTATACTTTCTGGAATTCTTTCCAGCCACATCACCTGTAGCAGACTTGAAGGAATCTGCATTTTCTTCTGTGTAATGAAATAACATGTTGCATCTGTGTATATGCATGTATACTTCTGGGTTTCTGCTCCCCCTTCATGATGCATCTGTATATGTTTTTGTGCATTCATTCATTCATTCATTCATTCATTCAATTTATCCACTACTTAAAACCTATTCAGCTCTAAGCAGCTTATAGCAGGGATCCCCAACCACCGGGCCATGGCCCGTTCGGAGCCAGGCCACACAAGCGCCCACTATTTGCACAAATGGAGCTGCAGGTGCTCACATGCCTGCCTGCCTGCCACTCACACGGAACCATCCCCTCCCGCCAGGCCACTAACCCGGAAAGGTTGGGGACCGTTGTTTTACAGAACTTAAATTATATGCACCAGAAAATCTAAGCCAGGCTGCATTTGCGCTGCTCTAGGTCACATGACTAGAAGAGAGGACAGAGGGAAGCTTAGATTGAAGCAGCCACAAACATTCCAAGTGACTGCCTGGCAGCTGCCTTTCCCACAGAGATACAGTGGGAATGTTTTTTTCTGGATTTTTTTCCCCCTACTCCCAGAATTTAGAGAATTATTACTGATGGACACACAGAATCCTGACCCCCTTTGCAAGCTTCTCTTTTCAATGTTCAGTTGTGCTAGACCGGGGGTGTCAAACCTGCATTGTCACGGCGGCGTCACATGATGTATCAAGACTTCCCCCTTCGCTAAACTGGGTGTGGGCGTGGCCAGCGCATGATGCATCCGGCCCACAGGCTTTGAGTTTGACACTCCTCAGTTAGACAAAATAAAAATTCTATAAGAGATACAAATAGTCCTCCTTTATCAACCACTCATTCAACAATTGTTCAAAGCTATGGCGGTGTTGACAACGGAGAATTAAATGGGGTTGTTGAAGTTGTGGTTGTCACAGTGCTCCCAGAGTCATGTGATTGCTATTTGTGACCTTGACTGCTGGCTTCTGAAACTGTAAATTCCAATCATGTGTTGTCACACTTAACAACTGTGTATGATTCACTTAATGAAGAACTGTTGTTGTAAGTTGACAGGGCCACATAATTTTTTTTTGCTTTACAACTGTGTCGTTTAGTGACAGAGTTGTTGGTCCCAATTATGGTCATTAACCGAGGACTGCCTACAACACCAATTCCACACTTGCTTCAGCCCCATCCATTTGCCTGCATGTGACAAAAACCACAACTGAACTTCGTATATGTCTAATTTTTATATCAGGAGGACTTTATAGGTGAGAACTGCTCTAGGGAAAAACTCCTACTACTGTACTGAGTTTTATCTTAAGATATTCCATATAAATCAGAATAAAGGCTATCACCTATCACTGATGTAGTTAATGTTAACTTAATTCCCAATGGAAGAAAATATATGTACGATCAGGGTTGAACTGTGGAGTGTTTTTTTGCAGACATTTCATTACTCAACTACAGTATGTGAGAGCCACAATTTAATCTCTACCAGCATTACCATTCTTCGGAGATCAGTAAAATGACGCAGATTGTTAGGGGCAATATGTTGACACAGTATGCTGCTTAGAGAGGGCTGTAAAGCACTGTGAAGCGGTATATAAGTCTAAGTGCGATTGCTATTAAGCGTTACAAATTCATCCTAAATTCTAAAGAAATTCTAGACGAGTTTGCAAAATGGTATCATGCACACGCACAAAGATAAAATTTTATTCATTTGCGTATCACTTTCACTTTATAGCCCAAGTTATATTTTAAGCAGTATGGATGTTCCAACTTCAAACACAGAAAAAGATATTTATGCCAACAGCTGTTAAAAATCAAAATCCGTGCATTTTGGTGGCCAGACAATGCTTGTGATTTAATCTTTGCAGCATTGTTTTATGGGATTGATTATTCATTGATCCAACAAATTAGGTATTGCTTTTCTTCTTTTTTTCCCCAGTCTTCTGATCTTATCCGGGTCTAAAGGATAATTACCGGTGGAATTGTTCGCCAAGTTGTTATGAGGATTGTAAAGCTTTTTTAGTTAATGCATGGCATATGTCCATGGCATTCATTTAATTCACATATCTCTCTGCACTATTAATAGAGAAGGTTACATGCCAATTATCCCAGATTCAATCAACTCTCTTAAGATACAATAGCTGTAGTGTTCACACACTTGATGACTAGCATTCCAGTCAGATATTATAAACAGCTGGTCTACATAAGATTGCAGTGGCATTACTACTACACACGTTTGCCAACAACGTATTTGTCAGTAGTATCTCTTCTGTGGGACAAGATTGCTCACTAAATATTCACTGGTAGTAATTAATTACTCACTATTAGTCTCACTAAGTTCTGCGGGATGAGTTCCCAGATAAACATGTTTACAGCAAGTACTAGGGATCACATATTTTTAGATTGAGAAGTGTGAGAATCAGTGCGATGCCTGTTCTTCCATGTAATGGACTACATTTAAATCTATTTTAATCTCTCTCCCCCCACCACCACTAAAAAAAAGCACTTTAAAAAATATTGCATCTAAATTTCCAGCTTCCTGTGGCTTGAAATTTTGTTGAAAGCACAGATTATTAATGTTTGTTTTAACCCAGAAAAAAAAAACCTGCTTATTGCAAGATGTGTTTAAAAGCCCTTGCAATGTTCCTTTCATCATATTTCATGTCTGCAAACAAATTAGAGGGACAGTTGTGGATTCTGACACCTGAACATAAGACAATTCCATCTGTTCCCATGGAGATGCTGTATTCCTTTTCTGAGTCAACTGGTCAATCCACAAATGCTGTCCTTGCATTTCCCTTTACAAACCAAACATTCTTATCTGTATGCTTTGGGTAAAATTAAGAGAGATTGAGACTAAACAAAATGTGCTGGGCCAACAGATGAAGAACGGCTGCAGGAATTGGGTATGTTTAGTTTAATGAAAAGAAGGATTAGGAGTGACATGATAGCACTGTTCCAATACCTCAGGGGCTGCCACAAAGAAGAGGGAGTCAAGCTATTCTCCAAAGCACCTGAGGGCAGGACAAGAAGCAATGGGTGGAAACTAATCAAGGAGAGAAGCAATTTAGGACTAAGGAGAAATTTCCTGACAGTTAGAACAATTAATCAGTGGAACAACCTGCCTCCAGAAGTTGTGAATGCTTCAACACTGGAAGTTTTTAAGAAGCTGTTGGATAACCATTTGTCTGAAGTGGTGTAGGGTTTCCTGCCTCAGCAGGGGGTTGGACTAGAAGACCTCCAAGATCCCTTCCAACTCTGTTATTATATTATTATATTAACACTGGGTTGGTTCCATACTCCAGTTTCCAGCAATGTTGGAATTCCACTAACCTTGTTTTCTGAAAGTGCAGGAATATTTCTCAAGATGTAAACAGTAACTATTAACCATGTATCATAAAAGCAACACAGGGATCCATCAAATTTATTTTTTTTTAAAAGTGTTATTTAATCTGCTTTTTCTTGGAGAAAAGAAGAGCATGGGTGTTTATGGATTTATTCCATTGGCTACTGTAGTCTCCCTGTGATTTTGGTGTTTTAATAACCCTGGAAATTAAGCTACAAGGGTGTAATTTGGCAAAGAGCAAACACCATCAGCCATGGTTTGTTTAATCAGTGTTTTTGGAAGAATGCCCCTGAAGCATAATCAAACCATAATCAAACAAACCACCATATAACTTCATATGGAGATATGCAAGGTAAGACACCAGGAATTTTAGAGAGTGACTGTAAGGAGCTAAAAATTTCTGTGTCTGTCTGTCTCTGTCTGTCTGTCTGTTAGCTAGCTGTTTCATATTTCTAAATGATCTCCCTCAATGAAGCTCTCTTATACTTTTGAAAGGGAAAAGGAAAAAAAAATTAATAATATAGGGCTACATTGGTTAAATCAAAATTAAATGTTAATTAAGTCAAAGTAAGTCAAAGAAAACCTTATTCCCCCCCCCACATACTTAATTTTGGTTCTTGGTATCCAAGATACAGTAGAATCTCTGGTCACGAATGCTTCTGACCACGACCAAATCGGATTCCGACCAAAAAAAATTCACTTTTTTTTTTGCAGCCGATTTCCCCTTTCGTGCCATTTTTTTTTGTAAGTGCCAAATTTCCAAAATTAGATTCGGGTCACGACCAAATCGGTTTGCGACCAAAGTTATGGAACGAATTATGGTCGTGACCAGAGGTTCTACTGTATAGGTTAATAACAGGCACATCCCAAACTGCATCCTTTGCTGAACTGGTCTTTTCTAAGCCTGTTGCATCCACCTTCTTTAACCTGAACTCCCAAAAAGCATTTGCGTTCCTTTAAAATGGCAGTCACCATAAGCCTCAGTGTGTAGGAAAGGGCAGCAGGGTAAAACATTAACATTTCCGATGTTTGAAATAAAGGACAGGGCAGGAAGCTCAACGTGGCATAGAGGGTTTGGGGACGACAATTATGTCACCTGTGCTTTTCCTCTTAATGAAGTTGTTCTAGCATATCTAGCGGTAGAACAAATCAGCCAAATAAATAAAGCTTTACATTCTCTGGGCTTATAAGGGCTGAAACCCGCCTGGCTGGTTTTACAACTTCTCACTAAACTGCATTCACATCCTTCCATGGGGGAGGTTTCACTGCTCCCAACTGTTAGGCCAGAACAAAGAAACCTGATACCTTGGAATCTCCGTAGGGCAGGAGAGAGAAGAGCTACTGTCAAAGGACAAAGCGAGCAGGACCATGAAAAGGACAGAGAAGATGGTTCAGTTCCCAGATGTATCTGCCATACATCATTCTATTTTATTCATTTCTATGTTTGATTGATAACGGCTAAATTAACTCAAGAGCACTGTAGCTCTCCCACATTTCAGGAAAACACATTATACCAGCGTCTCTTTTCCTTGGAAAAAAACAATGAACAAAACGCAACAGATCCAAGAGAATTATATGGTACCTTTTGTAGTGTGGGGACCATAAGCCACTTCTTGGGAAGAGCTGAGAATTGCTTAGTAATAGCAGGTGGATGGGCCCTATCGTGACCAAAGACAAGGCTGGCATCATTTTGATGTGGCCTTCCTTATATTTGGGGAAATAGGTTTGTAAAAACATTATTTACATTGCCATGTTCATGGATTTCCTGTCTTGGAATAGCCAGAAATAACACTGCTGAGTTTTGACAATTGCAGAAGGAATTCTGTGGGCTCCGGAAAAAGAAGATTAGGGATCACTGCAGACTTGGGGCTGAAGTGAGTCATCCTTGCAATAAACCGTTTTAAAAATAATACTTTTAAGACACACTGAGACCCTCAGAGCAGAGAAAGGACAAGATACAGCATTGTGACAAATTTTCCTGGAAGTTTTCTTCCTTTGTGAAAAAACCTGTCTGTTTTCTAACTTAATTATGTCAGATTTCTTTTGGGGTTCTTTGGGTTTTTATTATTGGAAAAAAAAATTAGATGTGCCAGGTGGGTTTTTATTTTTCTTCTTCATCACTCTGTAACCTTCCTAGTTGTCTACCGTTCTTTGTTCTGAAGAACTTGAGATCTTTTTTTGGGGTGGGATTGGATGGAATTAGGGAGGCCACAGATCTCTGAGGAGAATAGTATACAACAGAAGACAAAATACTTAAGATACCTCCCTGCTATGGCTCCCACATTTATGTCATTCAGGAAATTAATGAAGATTTCATTGTTCTTCCAAGCATTGGAGATAAAGTGTGGAGCCCATATCCCCTTTTCTTTTTTTTTCTTTTCTTTTTTTTCTTTTCTTTTTTTTCTTTTCTTTTCTTTTCTTTTCCTTTCCTTTCCTTTCTTTTTCCTTTTTCCTTTTTCCTTTTTTGTTTTGAATACTTTGCTCTTCCAGTTCTATCTTTTATATGCTTTTATATTGCTATTGGTTCTTAGTTAATCAGAATCGCACGGGAGTCAATTGACCTATAAAAGAAACAATAATAAGATAAATATAAGAACAAAAATTGAACTTGGGGGAAAATGTAGAACTTGAGTTCAGAAATAGATCTCAGAAAGAAGGGGGGTGTATCTCAAGCTCTATGAGTTGCTAACCTGCATTAAGATTTTCCAGTTAGTCTTGCAAAGAAATACAAATCCCTATTACCTTTTCTGGACATCTGAAAGACATCTCATTTTTCTTTTTCCTTCATAACAATCTCAGATTAGTTTTAGTAAAAATGTCGCCTTCATTTTCTCTGATGGGCTGTCAGGTCAATATCATGACCACAATACCTGAGAAAAAAATTTACATAGCTAAATTTTGCTGCTTAATCATGTTTGTATGAGATAGAAATTACTGTTTC
The DNA here is from genome assembly GCF_059756535.1 of Pantherophis guttatus. Lineage (NCBI taxonomy): Eukaryota > Metazoa > Chordata > Lepidosauria > Squamata > Colubridae > Pantherophis > Pantherophis guttatus. The sequence goes on along the minus strand of NC_142065.1, from coordinate 20,019,903 downwards.
CTTTGAATTGGGAGGCGATCTTTTCCTCCTGTAATTCATTGGCTAAGGTGCAAATGATTTTTTTTTTTTAATCTCTTAGATCTAAGTGACATCTGAAAGAAAATGCGTCAAAATAGATTGCGGTGCAGAGTCTTGTAGCCCAACCATAGCAAAATCCTTTTATGTTACTGCCTTTAAAAATGTACCCGAGAAACCAATTTGAAGAAAATATTTGATGAAGGAGGAAGGAGGCGCTCTGCTTCAGCTGTGCTTGCTTCAACATGCTCACAGAACTGTTCGCCTTGATTACTGAAGGTGGAATCCAGAATTACATGGAATAAAATGGGAGGGATTTCAAGGGCTAAAAGGAAAGGGGATTTTTCTTCTCTCCTTGCTCATATTCTGTCTGGTGTTTCTAATTCCAAAAGAGCCCTGTGAGAAAGTGATTAGGGGTGGAGAATTGCAGAGGGAAGAGGAACCTTTTACTTTGGTTGCAAAGCCTGGTTGTCTCCAGCAAACTTTTGTTCATGGAAGTCCAATCTGGATATAATCCATTATTTATTTATTATAGGCTGGCTGGCCCCATGAGAACCCTACCCCTGCCTGTATTAGCAACTGTTAATATCTTGGAATTTTTCACCTTTTGAAATTTACTAATGTTATTTTTTATAATTTTAAAGTTTTTAATCTTAAATTATTCCAATTTTGGTGTTAATTTTATTGATTATATTGTATATTGCCCAGAGTCCCTCTCAGAGGGAGATGGGCAGTTAAGGAATATGAAACATAAATAAATTAAATAAATAAAAGTGGTGACATCAGAAAAGCAAGCAGTGGATTTGGTTAGAACATTTCCCTTTGCGCGCTCTCTCTCTCTCTCTCCCCTCTCCCTCTCTCTCTGTGTCTCCCTTCAAAACTTTTTGTGTTAATGCTTAAATCTTCATCCGCTATTATATGCATGCTCATCCATCTTAAATGCAGTTGTCCATATTGATTTGTTCTTCCAAATTCTTGTTTTCTCTTCCTTTCGTTTTCTTTCAATACCTTGTTTTAGACTGCAAGCTCTTTAAAGTAAAGGACTATTTTTGTTCATGTAATTTAGACGTGCCGTTCTTTATATTCTCGCTAGTGTGCATTCTTTTACTCAGCTTGTGGATAAGGCTTTGTTCTGATGAATTTGTTGCTGATATTGCCATTTTTAATGAAATTCTATGCCCAAGTTACAGTTTCAAACTGTTCAATAAAATTAAAATGACTACAAATTACCAAGAGAGCTAATAGATTGGAATAGAATTATATGAATATATGATAGCATAAAATAATATTATTGATTATTACCGTAAATAAAAAAGAATGAGACTTAACAGTTTCTTTCTCATTATGCTCTCGATGTTTTATTTTATTGCTGCATCTTACTTTCTAAGCAGCAATTCTAAATAATCTGAAATGATCATTACAACTATTGCAGCTTTCCCTAATTTGTCTTCATGTGATAATATATAGCTTTACTGTACTTTTTCAGGAGTTAACAATGTCTGTTCTTAAATACCAAATTACACATTTTGTATTATTTGAACTCAAAAGCATATTTTAATATTGCATTGTTTTATTAAAATAAATTCTCCCCGTCTTTATTTAATTTTTAGTCTATATGTTCTCCATCATAGAAAACATTTAATTCCATCAGGGAATTCTCTCCCCACTCCCCCAAGAATACATTGGTGTATTCTTCCCTGCAGCTGAAGATGAAAATTCTACAATATAGAAACTACAAGCCTTGGTCCTGAAAAATTTATAAAGAATTCCTCCTCCCACCAATATTAGCATATCAATAGAACTTGCTCTCCAGGAGTTGAGAAGGGAAGACAACATTTGCATCTGCATTTTTTTTAACAGTAGAAGAAACTGATGGATCTACAACTTCACCAAAATTTATGCAAACTACAAGGATTATTGTTGATTGTCGATTCTACTACAACAGAGAGAGCTGGAAGTCAATGCTTCTTTTTCTCTTTTTCCCCTTTTGTCACTCCTCTTTCCCTTCCCTCCTCACTGCTCTTTTATTTACTTTTGCATTTTGTATTTTGTAACACTTAATAACTTAATAAAAATGTTGCTGTTAATAGAATGACAATTAAAACTGAGGATGTATTAGATCATATATGTGTTTTCTCCCTCTCCCTCCCTCCTCCCTCCCTCCCTCTTTCTCTCTCTCTCTGTCTCTCTCTCTCCACATACACACACACACTCATACATTTTATGCACTTAATCCTGCAGTCAATAGAAAGCAAGTTATCTCCCCATCCTCTTTTCTGGCATCCTGAAAATGATGGAACACAAAATATACCCTTTCCACTGGCTGTTGTTATTCAGATAATCCTCATTGGAGAGAAACTAGGATTACTTCAGCCACAACCATAGAGCTGAGGAATAGGAACTTGGTGACAGATTAATTATTACTGGATCAAGTGTCTACACATAGGGGAATCGGTCTTCTCAATATTTTTTTGATTATCTGAAGAGAGAATGGCTCAGCCCAGAGACCTTTCTAGCTGATCTTCTTATGATACTTTTTGATAAGGTACTGTACAATTTCTTTTCTTCTATTTTAAAGAACTCTGAAATAATTCTTGCTAGATGTCCTTTTAATTTTAAAAAGTGTTATGTTTATTAAATAGTCTTGTTGCACCTTTACTTTTATATGAATTTTTGTGGGTAATCTTCATCAGATGCTAGATGTTTATTCCTTTTGATTTTTCTTTATTTCATGCTATTATTTTAGCTGTTTGGTATGGTTTCATGAATAGGGTTGTATTTAATTTCTTATGTAGCTTATATTGACTTACAAATTGGGGAAGGTGTAATGTAATACCTCACTAGCAGACCATTATAATAGCCGGCTGTTTAAATTGAACTTTCTTGACATCCCTAGTTTTACCAAATGGGAAGTTCTTAGTCTCCTTCCTAGGACTTCTCCCTAGGAGAAGTCCTAGGGAGAAGAAAATGTTTGCAAAATTGCAGCCCAAAACCCCAAATGAAGAACTCAACAAACCTTATACCAATCCTAAAAGGTAAGAGACCATAGAACCTTCCATAATGGTAATTTTTAATGATAAAAATTGCTAAACAAAATGAAACTAAATCGAAATCTAAAGATAGTGTTGGAAGAAATGTCCATCTGGTTCAGTTCCAAGTAGGGAGAAAGACTAGAAACATGGAGGCTGATTGGAAAGATGGTTTAATGGAGCTGAACCATCAAGCACATGGTCCTGGTGCAGCTGAACCCATAGAGTTGAGAGAAAGGGGCATTTATACCCTGTCTTGGGCTTTGCATTTGAATTTCCTGTTCTTGTTCAAGAAATATATATTCTATTGGCTGTTGTAGGGGTCATACATAATTTTGTCTGAGCTCCCAGATTTGGTTGAAACTTGGAGGGTGATGATGTAATGAAGAGGTTTGTGTTCTCTGGACAATTTCTATTGTGTCGTAATGACTTTGTCCTGGTTTGGATCTTGAGTGAGGGCTAATTCCATCACCCTGAGGCTGAAGGTCTTTTGTCTTGTAGATAGGCTGGCCTAGTCCAGCTGGGGTTATTAAGAAAGATGGGGGCTGCTTTCCAAGAGCATGTTTCTCCTTTAGGGAAATATAATATTTTGCCTTTTTAATATTTATCAAAATATTTCATTCTTCTAGGAGAGGTGCTAACTTTCTACTGTAGACTCAAAATTCAGAAGGCTCTTGACAGATGTCCCAAAGGTGCTTTTTCAGGAGACAGCTGGCCTTTCTTGCTTTTTCTTGGATGAGAAGCGAAACAACAAGAAAGTCTAGTTGCCTCAGGAAAAAGCATCTTTGGGACAACCATGATCTGGATGACTGAGAATCTTCATAGCCTCTTGACAGATTGGAGCATTAAAAAGAGCCGAGGTGGCGCAGTGGTTAGAGTGCAGTACTGCAGGCTATTTCAGCTGATTGCTAGCTGCAGTTCGGCAGTTCAAATCTCACCGGCTCAAGATTGACTCAGCCTTCCATCCTTCCAAGGTGGGTAAAATGAGGACCCAGATTGGTGGGGGCAATATGCTGACTCTGTAAACCACTTAGAGAGGACTGTAAAAGCACTATGAAGTGGTATATAAGTCTAAGTGCTATTGCTATAGGGCCCTACCCAACAAGAAGCAATCCAGTGGTAAGAAAAATAAGATCCTGCATTTAGCCAAGAAAAAACTACAACAAATGCACAGCTATATAATAGGTAGTACTTGGCTCAATAGTAGTTACTTTGAGGGATTTTGGTGTCCTGTTGGGCCACCATTTAAATGAGCCAGTAGTATGCTACAGCAGCCAAAAGAGCCAATGCAGACCTAGACTGCATCAACAGAGGCATAGCATCAAGATCACAAGAAGTGATAGTACTGTTCTATATTTCATTCTATATTTCATTTCTATATTTGGTGAATACTGAGTCCAGTTCTCGTCACCATGATGTAAAAAGATGCTGAGGCCCTAGAATAGAATTCTTTATTGGCCAAGTGTGATTGGACACACAAAGAATTTGTCTTTGGTGCATATGTTCTCATATGCAGACAAGATACAATTCGTCAAGAATCATAAGGTACAACACTTAATGATAGTCATAGGATACAAATAGGCAATCAAATCATACTAGGAAACAATCAATATACACTGTAAGGATACAAGCAACAAGTTACAGTCATACAGTCACAAGTGGGAGGAGATGGGTGATAGGAACGATGAGAAGATTAATAGTAATACAGACTTAGTGAATAGTTTGACAGTGTTGAGAGAATTATTTGTTTAGCAGAGTGATGGCATTCGGGAAAAAACTGTTCTTGTGTCTAGTTGTTCTGGTGTGCAGGGCTCTATAGTGTCGTTTTGAGGGTAGGAGTTGAAACAATTTATGTCCAGGATGCAAAGGGTCTGTAAATATTTTCACAGCCCTCTTTTTGACTCATGCAGTATACATACATACATACATACATACATACATACATACATACATAAAGATAAAGGTTCCCCTTGCACATATGTGCTAGTCATTCCTGACTCTAGGAGATGGTGCTCATCTCCGTTTCAAAGCTGAAGAGCCAGCGCTGTCCGAAGACGTCTCCGTGGTCATGTGGCTGGCATGACTAAGCGCCAAAGGCGCATGGAACGCTGTTACCTTCCCACCAAAGGTGGTCCTATTTTTCTACTTGCAATTTTACACGCTTTCGAACTGCTAGGTTGGCAGAAGTTGTGACAAGTAATGGGAGCTCACCCCGTTATGCGGCACTAGGGATTCGAACTGCTGAACTGCCAACCTTTTGATTGACAAGCTCAGCGTCTTAGCCACTGAACCAGCACATCCCTTTGTGTGTGTGTGTATACATACATACATACATACATACATACATACATACATACAAGCATTGGAGTGACAGGATAACTGTGTATGAGTATTTGAGGGGCTCTCACAGAGAAGAGGGGATTGATATGTTCTCCAAAGTAACAGAGGGTAGGACAAGATGCAATGGAGGGAAGCTCATTAAAGAAAGATCCAACCTGGAACCGGCAGCAAGAACAATTAATCAATGGAATAGTTTGCCTCTCAAGCGTTATGGGTGCTCTATTGCTGGAGGCTTTTGAGAATAGACTGGACAACCATTTGACCTGGATGGTATAAGCTCTCCAGCCTTGGGCAAGAGATTGGACTAGAAGACGTCCAGGGTCCCTTCCAGCCCTATGAGTCCATGAACTTCTAAATTATGACACACAAAGTAGTTTATTGGGGGGGGGAGAAATATAGTGGGGGGGGGAGAGAAAGCAACACCTCTGTAGGCAGAATTTAAATACTCGGTTTACCTGTTACTTATTGACTAGCTGAAGATTTGTTCCCCTAGCATTCTAGAGAGGACAGTCAAGAGATCTCCTCTGGGTCTCTTTTGGAGATGTTGTTAGGCAGGCTTCTTTGGTTTTGACTATTCCTATTATAGGAAGTTAGCACCCACCCCTTTCCTAGAAGAATGAAATATTTTAGGAAATATTAAAAAGGCAGAATATTATGTTTCCCTGGATGAGAAATGGAGAAGCATGTTTTAAAGACAAAGCAGCTCCCACCTTCCTGCCCCCACCCTTTTGTCTATGGGCCAGAGGCAGAAACTCAATCTTTGTCAATGGACCATCATTTGCAACACAATAGGACAGAAACTAACACAATGGGACCCATCTAGGACAGAAACTCACCACATGGCACCTGGGAAGATTACATCAACCAGCAAGGCTAGCTAAAAACCCCACCTCCTGGGAGTCTGACAACCAATCAGGATACTGAGTCCGAAAGGAGAAGGGCGGTATAGAAATTCGAATAATAATAATAATACTCTTTTGGGGCCCCAGGAAGTTCAAAGCCAGGGAGAGCATAAAAACCCGGGGACTTGCTGTATCTCGCCCTTTTCTGTTCAGAAACTCAAACCATGTGATCCTGTCCACCATTAAACCATCTTTCCAAGCAGTCTCCATGTTTCCAGTGTCTTTTTCCCCACTTGGAGCTGAACCCAGAAGGATATTTCTTCCAACACTACCCTTAGGGTTTGTTTGGTTAGGGTTGTTTTTATTTTTTAGCTCTAACATCCTTGGAGAAACTGTTGTTTTCCAAAGCCTTCCCAAATTTTCTGTCTCTGATGTTCTGAGCCTAGCTAGTAAATCAGAAATTATTTATTAGCCAAGACTTCTTAATGATTTCTGGTGGAACAATAAAGGCACAAACTAGTTTTTTCCAGTTGTGCTATTGTATAAGAAAGATTATACAGGAGAAGCTTTTTCTTGGAAAACAAAAGATGAATTCCATCTATTCAGGTCTCTCAGCATGGGGTCAATTTACAAATGCTTCAGGAAGAACAGTTGTGTCATATCAGAAACCAAGATTTGTCAGCCTATTATTATTTGTCAGCTGCCTTACATCTGATTTGGTAATATGAATTATGAATGCTGAATTGAACAAATAAATACGAATTTTTAACGACAACCGCTGTTTAAAATCTCTTCTCTTTTAGCATACAGTATGTCCTGTAGGAAGAAATATCCTTCTGGGTTCAGCTCCAAGTGGGAAAAAAGACACTGGAACCATGGAGACTGCTTGGAAAGATGGTTTAATGGTGGACAGTATCACATGGTTTGAGTTCATGACCAGAAAAGGGGCGAAATACAGCGAGTCCCCGGGTTTTATACTTTCTCTGGCTTTGAACTTCCTGGGGCCCCAAAAGAGTATCCTGATTGGTTGTCAGACTCCCAGGGGGTGGGGGTCTTAGCTAGCCTTGCTGGCTGATGTTATCTTCCCAGGGGCCATGTGGTGAGTTTCTGTCCTAGATCGGTCCCATTGTGTTAGTTTCTGTTGCTATTGTGTTGCAGATGGGTCCTATTGTCAAAGATTGAGTTTCTGCCTCTGGCCCATTAACAAAGAGGGGGAGGTAGGAAGGTGGGAGTTGCTTTGTCTTTAAAACATGTTTCTCCATTTCTCAACCAGGGAAACATAATATTCTGCCTTTTTAATATTTCCTAAAATATTTCATTCTTCCAGGAAAGGGGTGGGTGCTAACTTCCTACAATCCTACATGGCTAACATTTTGCTAGGAGTAAATTGCTATGTATTTTACTTTGGACAAAATGTTTTGCAGACTGTGAGACATCATTTGTTATTCTCACATTCTAGTATCTTCTGAAGAGTCATCGGCATAATTCCATATTTAGTGATCTACCTTTTATTTATATAAATTTGTTAATTTATATCCCTTCTTTCTGTGGGACCGTCAGAGAGTTTAAATGGGGATCTGTCTTGTTCTTACTCCAGAAGTAGAACCCTTTTCTGATGCAAATAACCCTGAGCATTGATGATGATAGTTGGGTAATGAAACATCTGACTTGTTCCTCCAAAGCAGATCTATATTCACTGAAGGATGAATCCCTTTAAAGAGGTAGCTAAACGTGCCTTTTCTTCTCTGCAATAGCCCATGTAGAGAATTGGCTTCTATAGGTATCTACTATAGGTTTCTTTCATGGGGCTGATGGAAAAATAATGGGTTTAGTGCTCAGTTTGTGGGATCACAATCCTGCATGCTCATAATATTTTATTACTGTTGGAAGAAATCTTCATCTGGTTCCGTTCCAAGTGGGGAGAAAAACACTGGAAACGTGGAGGCTGATTGGAAAGATGGTTTAATGGTGAAACAGAATCACCAAGCACGTGTGATTCTGGGTAGCTGGCCACATGGAATGGAGAGAGAGGGTTATTTATACCCTCTCTTGGGCCTTGCCTTTGAGCTTCCTGTTCCTGTGCAAGCTATTGGCTGCTATAGGGGTCATAGCTAATCTTGTAGGTTTTCTGAGTCAAGCTTGGTTGAAGCTGGGGCTGATGCAATGAAGGGGCTTATTGTCTAGTTCCTATTGTGGCTAAATGACTTTTCCCTGAAGGATAATCCCATCATCCTGGAGCTGAAGGTCTTTTGTTTTGTAGATAGGCTGGCCCAGTCTTTCTTAGTGGGCACCAACTATCTGCTGGGGATATTTAGTGGGCACCAAATATCTGCAGGGAGCTGAAGCTCTGAGTTTCTGTCTCCCTTAAGATTTCCATTTCTCTTTTAGAGGAAATATAATATTCTGCCCATTTAAATATTTCTCAAAATATTTCATTCTTCTAAGGAGGGGTGACTTCCCTCATTACATAAATACAGAAGCAGTTCCCACCTTTGAAGTATCTCTGATCCCTAAATAGCAGGAGATGAACAAAATCTTTTGATGTTAATTGCATTAGGGTCAGATAGTTGACTCTGCACCAATTATAGAACTACGGTTCATACCATGCTTTACCAGCATGGTCAACAGAACAGAATAGAATAGAATTTTTTATTGGCGAAGTATGTTTGGACACACAAGGAATTTGTCTTGGTGCATACACTCTCAGTGTACATAAAAGAAAAGATACATTCATCAAGAATCATAAGGTACAACACTTAATGATAGTCATAGGGTACAAATAATCATGAGACATCTAAGGAGTTGCAGTCCAGCAACATCTGGACTGCTACCTGTTGCTCATTCCTGCATTAAAGAATAATGTTTTCTCTTTAAGAAGAGAAATTCCAAAGAGAAATTCATGAGATCTGAAGTTATGATGATAGATTCGATTCTGGCACTCCCGTGAAGCGCTTACATTCATCAACCGATTAAAAATTCTATTTAACATTGATATATTTGTTTTTATATTTAAAACTTTGTTTTATTCATTACTGTGTTAACAGTGTTAACAGTTTCCAGTTTCCATTGTATAAATATCACTGTAGTCAGTTATTATCTATATTCTACAGTGTCAAACTTGCGTTGTCACGGCGTCGTCACATGACGTATCAGGACTTTTTTCCCCTTTGCTAAACCGGGGTGGGGGCGGAGCCCGCGGGCCGTGAGTTTGACACCCCTGTTCTACAGTATATTATTAATGTTTTATAATGTAATAAAGCAACTGTAGGAAGTTAGCACCCACCCCTTTCCTGGAAGAGTGAAATATTTTAGGAAATATGAAAAAGACAGAATATTATATTTCCCTGGATGAGAAATATGAGAAGCATATTTTACAGACAAAGCAGTTCCCACCTTCCTGCCCCCCACCCTTTGTCAATGGGCCATTAAGGCCTGGGCCAGTCTATTCTACATAACAAAGATCTACCTCCTTCAGGCAGAGCCATAGTAGGAATTGCCAAAGATAGGATTAGCCCTCTACACAATAGCAGCAGAAACTCACCACATGTGACCTGGGAAGCACATGTGACATCAGCCAGCAAGGCCCCCACCCCCTGGGAGTCTGACAACCAATCAGGATGCTCTTTCGGGGCCCCAAGAAATGCAGAGCCAGAGAGAGCATAAAAACCCGAGGATTTACTGTATCTGCCCCTTTTCTGTTCAGGAACTCAAGTCATGTGATCCTGTCCACCATTAAACCATCTTTCCAAGCAGTCTCCATGTCTCCAGTGTCTTTTTCCCCACTTGGAGCAGAACCTAGAAGGATGTTTCTTCCAACACAACTTACAAATAAAATACAAGTAGTCCTTGATTTATGACTACAATTGAGTCAGAGAATCTTGCCATTGTGCGAAGCCGGAAGTTTTAAAATTCCTTCAATCTTACAGTTACTGTGCATAGTAAATAAATCTAAAGCTGCAGAGTTTGTGGGCAAGATTCATTGACCACATATTGCCATTAATTTTTGAACCTCATTCAAAAAAAAAAAAGAATAAAAAGAATGCAACTTGGTCTTTACATAAAAAACAAAGCTTCAACAAGTGCATTTCTATAGCATAAAACTGGAGGTTGTGTTTATACCAGATAAGGGGTCTCCCATTCTAAAGTCATTTGCAAGAATTCACAAGGCTTGGAACGATATAGTACAGATAGTCCTTGATTTACAACAGTTCATTAGGGACCACACTTATGACCTGTAGGAAGTTAGCACCCACCCCTTTCCTGGAAGAGTGAAATATTTTAGGAAATATGAAAAAGGCAGAATATTATATTTCCCTGGGATAAGCATGTTTGGAAGCAGCTCCCACCTTCCTGCCCCCCACCCTTTGTTAATGGGACAGAGGCAGAAACCCAATCCTTTGTCAAAGGACATTTGCAACACAATAGCAACAGAAACTAACACAATGGGACCCATCTAGACGAGGCTCACCACATGGCACCTGGGAAGATTGCATCAGCCAGCAAGACCCCCACCCCCTGGGAGTCTGACAACCAATCAGGATACTCTTTCGGGGCCCCAAGAAATGCAGAGCCAGAGAGAGCATAAAAACCCGAGGATTTACTGTATCTCCCCTTTTCTGTTCAGGAACTCAAGCCATGTGATCCTGTCCACCATTAAACCATCTTTCCAAGCAGCCTCCATGTTTCCAGTGTCTGTTTTCCCCACTTGGAGCAGAACCCAGAAGGATGTTTCTTCCAACAATTGGCGACCACGAAGGGACTCCAAGCTAACCTAACCAATGGACCAGGCCCAGGTAAGCCTCCCTTGCTAGCAGCAGACCCATTGAGTCTGTGGGTATGTTTTCATGGACCTTGGCCATTTGGAACTAGGTTTTAAAGGGGTTTTGAGTTTGAGCTCAAAGGCTGCTTGGAAAGAAGGTGAGTACCTCTAAATTTTAATTTCAAAGTATGGAAAAGCATGGGGAATTTGTGTATGCCTGCATGTGTGTGAGTGAAGGCCCTTCTCCCAATCACAGTTGGATCTTGCTTTCTCTGTGCATTTCTTAGCCGCAGAAAGACTAACAGTCTGGAGAGCATGGGGGTTTTGCCAGAGCACAGGACCTTCTGTTAGGGAAGGAGGAAGTGTGTGTGTGGGATTCCACCTGGAAAACAGTCTGATTTCACCTCTTTGAGTGACCTCTAGCCGCACCTCTGCCTACTGCTAGCTCCACCGAGCCATGACCGGTAGGATAGAGAAAGCAAGGGGGGGTCACCAAATGTGGAACTTTGTGTTTAAAAGGAATGGAAGCCGAGTGAAAGCCAAGCGTGTGAAGTGGGGGGGTAATAAAATTGTGAAAAGGAAACCCGGTTTTGTCCAGCCCAGACATGGGGCGAGTGTGTGTTTGTGTAAGAGGAGGTGCCCACACCTGGCTGCAGGGGTCAGCAGGTCCTCGCGGATCCCCTTTTTGGATCCGAAAAGTTGTGGTGATTCCCTAGAGGAAGGGGCCCATACTTCGCAAGGGAATCGAAGTCCTTCCCAGAGCTTTTTCCTCTGAAAACTGAGAGCGTGCCACCCGGCTAAGTCGAAATGATCCTTCCGGAGAAAAGGAAAGGGTCATGGGTAGCGATAGTTCACGGGTGGCGGGGACCCCAGTAGATGAAGTGCTCGCGGCCTGGGACGCCAGGCGGGTGCCCGTATTGAGGGGCATGGATAAAAGGAAATTAGGAAAATTGTGTCAAAAATGGGCTTTGCTAAGAGATAACACCGGGAGACAAATTTGGCTAAATAAAGGTACTTAAAAGAAAAGGGAAATATATAAATAGGAATGTTGGGGTTTTTGTTTGTTTTGTTTGTTTGTTTTGTTTGTTTGTTTGTCTCTGTCTTCTATGCAACCACGTGGTATGTTTAAGATTTGTGCCTTCCCTAATTTAACTGAGATTTATGTGGGAATGATCAGTGTGTGTGAAATCTCAGAGTTCTGTTGTCTTCTCTTTGTCTTCCTTGTTTTATGTGTGTGTGTCTTAAGTCTTTGTGCACCCTCGAGGTAATTGTAACTGTAAAATGTATCTGATCTCTAGAGACAAGAATTTTAAATTGTTAGGAAAAAAAAAAAGTTGAAACAATGAAAAATGGGAGAGAGAGAAAAAAGAAAGAAAGAGCCTTTGCCCTGTGTTTGTCTGGCCAACAAACACAGATTAAAGAGAGCATTTCATTTCATTTCTGTTTTTTTTTTCTCTTCCTCTCCCTGTATCTTAAAGTAACAACTCAAGTTTATGAGGAAACGTTTTAAGTTTGTTTACAAGAAAAAAAATCAGTCTTGCATTTACTGTATGTGTTTAAATGGGTTTTACCTGTTCATCTCTTTCCTGAAGCATGTGAATCCAGTTTTTTCTTATCTGTTGTGTCTCCATTTTGTTGAAACTGCATTATCTGTTTAGTAACTGCAATACTGTTGTGTTGTTTCTTTTCAAACTCTGCCTGCAAGCTATCTACCCCCCCATCTCTAATCCTGTTACATTGCCTTTCCTGGGAAGATTACCCACAAAAGGGAGGAGGGGACCCTGTTCTAATGTCTTTCAGCCCTGCACAAAGGACTCTGCAACCTGTGGAAGCAGAGCACATGGATCCAGATGCTGCCTGGAGACCTTCCATCTGATTGAACCAAAAATTGGGTTTGAATCCAGCCTCCACTGAAAGTCAGCACAGCAACCAGAGTGGAGCAGACCTTCCCAAGCCTGACTGACCAGCCCTACCACCAAGCATGCCACCCAGCAGACATGAAAGAAATGACTTTGAGATGTATAAGTAAAGACCAAAAGACTCTTTTCAATTCCCAGAAGACAGCTGGAAAGACTATGGGGGAGGGTGGAAATTCATTGTAAGGTTTTCTTTCTTGTCTCATTTATATTGTAATCAGTTTATTGTAAGAATTGTATTTGAGAGTGATTGCCACAGCAAGTTATGTACACTCTAGATTTCTGTCTGGTGGAGAGGAGAAATATGTCCAAAATGTTTGTATTGCCTATATTGTAAAAGTAGCTGCATGCACATGCACACACAGAGACACACCATTCAGAATTAGACTGAAACTATTTCCTTCACTTACCTCCACACAAAGCTTCTCCTAGATTGATTTTTGCTCTGTGGCACTAAAAGCCCAAGGAGTCTTATCTCCCTGCTAATTCGATGGGGGAGGGGGCAATCCCCCCTCAGGCAATTCCCTCACTTGAAGAGATAGCAGAAAAGTGATCTCCAAAACCCAAGCCCTGACTGTGACTCACAAATGATGCTGCCCAGTTGCCCAGTAAAGGAAGATATATTGCACTGGTGGTCTCATGAGTAGAAATCCCAGGGCTCATGTGTAACACCAAAAAAAAAAAAAAGAATGGATATTGTACACTGGCTAACCTCAATTTGGACTCACAAATCCTGGATGCAATAAAGTAAGAGCTAGGGCAGGTTCAGTAACCAACCCATGAAATGGGCAGCCTGCAATTTAAAGGAAAATCATGGCTGTGAAAAATTTTGGGACATGTGTTTGCTTGAAACCTGACTGGAAGCTCACAGAAAGTAATATCTGAAGTCTGAAATTAATTGGCATGGAAAATTGGATACTGTAAAATTCTTACCAGAAATTTTTTCCTGGCTGCTAGACCTTCATGGTTGAAAGCTTTTGGAAGCCACTGAAGGAATCCTTTTCTGTTGCCTCTATCAATGCCTCCCCTTTGCATTAGAAAATTAAAAGCACCCATTAAGCCTCCCTGATGTGATCAATTTTAATCTTTTGCCAAGAACTTGTTTCAAAACTCACGTTTTGAAAAAAAAAAGAGTAGGGATTGTAGGAAGTTAGCACCCACCCCTTTCCTGGAAGAGTGAAATATTTTAGGAAATATGAAAAAGGCAGAATATTATATTTCCCTGGGATAAGCATGTTTGGAAGCAGCTCCCACCTTCCTGCCCCCCACCCTTTGTTAATGGGACAGAGGCAGAAACCCAATCCTTTGTCAAAGGACATTTGCAACACAATAGCAACAGAAACTAACACAATGGGACCCATCTAGACGAGGCTCACCACATGGCACCTGGGAAGATTGCATCAGCCAGCAAGACCCCCACCCCCTGGGAGTCTGACAACCAATCAGGATACTCTTTCGGGGCCCCAAGAAATGCAGAGCCAGAGAGAGCATAAAAACCCGAGGATTTACTGTATCTCCCCTTTTCTGTTCAGGAACTCAAGCCATGTGATCCTGTCCACCATTAAACCATCTTTCCAAGCAGCCTCCATGTTTCCAGTGTCTGTTTTCCCCACTTGGAGCAGAACCCAGAAGGATGTTTCTTCCAACAGACCATTGCAGCATCCCCATGGTCACATGGTCAAAATTCAGGTGCTTGGAAACTGACTCTTATTTATGATGGTGGCAGTGTCCCAGGGTCATATGATTTCCTTTTGCCACCTTCTGACAAGCAAAGTCAATGTATCCAGATTCACTTAACAAGCATGTTACTAACTTAAGAACTATAATGCTTCACTTAACAACTGGGGCAAACAAGGTCGTAAAACGGGAAAAAACTCACTTAAGAAATGTCTCGCTTAGCAACAGAAATTTTGGGCCCAATTTTAGTTGTAAGTCGAGGACTACCTGTATTTTAACAGTTGCTTTACTCTTTGCCACGTTTTCTAACTAACACATTTTATTAAAAGGCGTAAGCTTTCAGGAGCTGCTGCTCGCAAAAGCTTATGTCTTTTAATAAAATGTTCGATTCACAAAAGGTATTATCAGATTTCCATTTTTTTTGCCACTATAGATTAAGTTGTCCACAGTCTTTTTCCCTCTTGTAATTATTGACTTTTCAAATAGGCCACGGAAATGTGAATGCCAGTGTCTTCCTGAAGAAAATGCTACATTTTTGTCTGGCCACATGTAAGATTATTAATTCTATCTGGTAAATGTAAAACCTTCAGTCAGCAGATTTTTATGGATGTGGGGGAGGAAGAAATACAAACACAGGACAGTATCTTGTTCTTAAAATAAACTTTTGGGAACTGCCTCAAAATGTCTTATTTTTTTCCAACCGTGTTATTAAAATTCATAGCCCATCTTTCTGATGAAAAATAAAAAAAAATGTCTAGCTTTGTTTCTGTTTAGAAACCATTTTTGGACTTTGCTTGAAAAAGATAAAAATGAGATTTTGATTTTTTTTGATGACTAAATCTGTTTTGATGATAGAAATACTGTGTATTGTTATTTCTTTTGTTTGTTATGTATGTTTTGCTAAGTATGCTTTTCTTTTTGTTTAAACTTAGAGTACAAGATTATTTTATTATATATATATATATTTGTATCTGAATTGAAGAAAGTTGGAAGTTTCTATATTTTTAAAAATATTTTATCAGTTTTTGAAATTCGATAAAGTCTTATTTATTTTACAAAAAACTACACCCCATTTTTCTGCTTCTACAAGCACTCTAGGAAATTGACAACAATTAAAGCACAATCCAATATACAGAACATGACATCAAAATCAATACGCTGAAAATCAAAACTGAAGTCAGTATTGTTAAAACAATTTAACAGTTAAAGGCTTAGGGAAAGACAGGCTCTGTAGCTATTTCCTGAATACTGGAGTCCAAATGCGTCTGAACATGTAATGACTCAGCAATTCTATTTGCCTTCTAGCCTTGTTATAGCAGTGTAAATATTTTGAACATCTTACGCAGAACAATGGATATTTACCTATATTAGTCTTTTTGCTATACTGCCTAAATGGCAAAAGACAATGTATGAAGCCAGATATACACAGGATGAAAGAAAGAATGCCTTCCAACAATGTAAAGTTTTTGAGAATGGTGTTGATGTAAGCTAATTTAGGTTACCTTTCTTTTCCTTATCTAATGGATTTATTGACTTTGGGTTGCCGTTTCTGTGCTTTGCAGAAGTTTGCTCACCCCAACCAGATACAGTGTGATGGATACACATGCCTGTCATTTTTTATCTTACTTGCTCTTTAAAAAAAAATCCTAACCTTGTTAAGTATATTTACATATTTATTTGTTTGCTTATCAGATTTTATGGGACGGCAACCACCTAAGTCTCTCCATACTTACCAATATTAAAGGAGGAAAACCACCTTAAAAGCAACAATACTAAAAAAAACAAAAAAACAAACAAACGATGGACGTTAAAAATCTGCCCCCCCCCCCAAAAAAAGTATTTGAAAAGCAAAAGAAGAAGGATGAGGCGTCAACTCAGTAGGGAATGCATTTCAAAGAATTGGGGCACCAGAATGAAAGCTGTCCTCTAGTTGCCAGAAGGAAACTATGACGATTGTAAGCAAAGGTTTTCGGATAAATTCGGGGCGAAAGAAAAGCAGACGAGAATCTTAAGAGAAAATAAAGCCTTCTTTCTAGGTAAAAATTATCCTGCATGAGAGACAGACTAGTGGTGGGTTTCAAATTTTTTTACCACCGGTTCTGTGGGTGTGGCTTGGTGGGCATGGCAGGGGAAGGATACTGCAAAATCCCCATCAGCTGGGACTCGGGAGGCAGAGAATAGATGGGGGCGGGTCAGAGGTGGTATTTACCAATTCTCCAAACTACTCAAAATTTCCGCTATCGGTTCTCCAGAACTGGTCAGAACCTGCTGAAACCCACCTCTGAGACAGACGCTGCATGCTGCATAAGCAGCTTTCTGCATGCCAATCTTCACCAGGATGAGAAGCCATGGAGTTGTACAGGTAGTCCTCCACTTACAACCACAACCGAGCACAACAGTTATGTTGCTATATGAGAAATTCATTCAGTGAGTATTGCATCATTTTATATTTTTTCTTGCCACATTTGATAAGTGAATCGCAGCAGTTGTTAAATTAGTAACATGGTTGTTAAGTGAATCTGGCTTCCCCATTCACTTTGTCAGAAGGTTGCAAAAGGGGATCACATGAACCTGGGACACTGCAACCGTCATAAATATGCACCAGTTGTTGAGCATCTGAATGTAAATCACATGACCATGGGGATGTGGCCATAAGTGTGAAAGATGGTCATAAGTCACTTTTTTTCAGTGTGGTTGTAACTTCAAATGGTCCCTAAATGAACTGTTATAAATCGAGGACTACCTGTATTGGATTATTGCTTTTCGTAATTTGGAAGATGTGGTTACATAAGTACTCCCCACTTACTGACAATAATTGGAACCAGGAACTCTGTCGCTAAGACGCATGATCATCAGGTGCAACATCCAGCCAATCAAGTAGAGAAGCTGAAGCTGTCACAGTTGTCATAATTTTTGGCAAATCCTGTTTTAGTTGCAGCATTCTAGGGTCCCATGATGGTCATTTGAGATCTCCTGCTGGCTTCCCCATTGACTTTGCTTGTTGGAAGTTAACAGTGAAGGTGTTTGAATTGTGATTCCGAATTGTGATCATATGGCCATGGATTACAACCAAAAGGACCCATCGTAAGTACCTCTTGCTTAGTGTCATTGTAACTTTAAACATAGCTGAACAAGTGGATGTTAAGTGAGAACTACCTGTATATATATTTGCCATATAATGAATCAGATTGTTAGACCTCAGAAACCTCTACTACAGGCAGTAATCTTAAAGAAACTTGAGACGATTTCATTTATTATATCCCAGCAGAAACACTATTTCTATTCATGTTCAGTTAATGAACATATTTTTTATTTTTTTAATTAAATAAATATTAAAAATTTAATATACTTTTAAAAATGAGGGTCTATTCCTGCTTGTTATAAATGAGCAAAGACAGTGCAGCTTCTTGGATGTAAGTATTTGTGACAATATTATAGAATTAGCCTGCAATACAACATCATGTCTCCTAATCCTGAGTTACCACTGGATGGCAGCAAAGAATCAGGTGATTTTTCTGTCTCCTTTGCTGCCATCTAGGGGTCACTGGGGTATTAGCAGTCTATATCTGGTAGACTTTTGACAATGCTTTTCCTTATTCTGCAATTTTGTATTTAATGCTCTATCCATTTCTGCTTTTTATTTTTTTAAAAAAGGTTTCAGTATTTCTATTATGTATGCTTCCAATTCTAACACTAGCTGGCTTAGAATAAGTATCTCACATAAATCTGCCTGAATACTCTGACCACATTACCACATTACTGCCTGTCCTGTGACCTCAGAAAAAGCATTCTCAGGATAAATGCTTGATTGTGGAATCCCTTTTTCCTCTTTTTTCAGTTAAAGTTGTTGGCACTTCTTGAGATGTTTAGTACCAACTGAAGACATATCTGATTGTCTATTTCAAAGCTGGGAAACGATGGTGCTTTTATGATTTGTGGACTTCAACTCCCAGAATTCCTGAGCCAGGAATAAAAGGGCCATTATTTCCCACTCCCTAGTCCTTTTGTTAAATTTGTGCTGCTGGTTTTTGTGTCCTACCAATGTCTAGTTCAGGGGTTGGCAACCTTAAACACTCAAAGAGCCACAAAGGTCCTAACCGGAAGCCCCCATTCAATTCTGAAGCCGACCGGAAGTCCAGTTACCCCCTCATAGTCTCTTTCTAGCACGGTGTCCTTTTTCCTCTGATGACTGGAAGTCGATTCCCCCACCAAAGAGTCTCCTCCTTGCGCAGCATCCTTTTTCCTCTACCTGTCCTAACTGAAAGCCCTATCAATTGTGGAGCCGACCAGCAACAGGGAGCAGCAGCAGAGGGATGAAAGAGCCACATGTGGCTCCAGAGCTGCGGAATGCTGACCCCTAGTCTAGTTGTTCCATGATGAGATATGACTTTTAAAACCAGGCTGAGATTTTTTTAGCTTCCCAGCCTTCCTCCGTCAAAATTTGCTTGCAACAATACTCTGGTGGCAAAACGGTGGATTTTACACTATTTCCCCCCCTCTACGGAGAAAGATGAAAAACAACTTTAAAAGACAGGAAATGGGAAGGGGAAGAAGAATTGAAAATACAACTAACCGAAATATATAAGATTGTATGTTCCCATGAAAGTCAGTGACTGCATTGTGTGAACAAGGCTAGCATTTTCAAATTAACAGGTATGGACTTTTTAAATAATAATAAAAAAAGATATCACAAAGAACAACAATATAAAACAAGCAGGTAAAAGTTACACAAGTATCAAAGCCCATCATCATTATTTACCCAGCTCTTGAACAAGGTGTGGCTCTAGAGGAAAAGAACAACCAAGACAAATCTTGAAGGCGGAACAAGGGCATTTGAGTTTTATTCATGTCATGCAGAGTATTACTCATGTCTGTCAGCATTTCAAAATCCTGCCGTTCTAATTTAAGCTATTCTTCTCTCCTAAATTTCTCTGCCTGCTGTCAGCTCTCCACAGCAGGTCATACCTTTAAGCATGTGAAAAACAAACCAAGGAATCGAGATCAGGATTTTCAATATTTGTGCATTTGTTCAGAGTTTAATCCTAGGTATGTGCCTGTAATTGAAAAGTACTGAAGGACGCAGAGGCTAAAACATACGGGCCTGGTGCTCAGCAGACTGATAGCATTGTGATTAACACCAGCTGTCTGCAATTACTGTAAGTTCGAATCTCCCCAGGCTCAAGGTTGACTCAGCCTTCCATCCTTTCTAAGGTAGGGAAATTGAGGACCCAGTTTGTGGGGGCAATAAGTTGACTTTGTATAAATATACAAAAGTATGAAGGCTATTGCTTAACGCATTGTAAGCCACCCTGAGTCTCCGGAGAAGGGCGGCATATAGATCAAATTAAAAAAAAAACATACAAAAAACAGTTGCTGGATTTGGATCTGTCTAGTTTAATGAAGGACTAGGGGTGACATAATAGCAATGTTCCAATATCTCAGGGGCTGCCACAGAAAAGAGGGGGCCAACCTATTCTCCAAAACACCTGAGGGCAGGACAAGAAACAATGGATGGAAACCTATCAAGGAGAGAACCAACTTAGAACTAAGAAGAAATTTCCTGACAGTGAGAACAATTAATCAGTGGAACAACATGCCTCCAGAAGTTGTGGGTACTCCAACACTGGAAGTTTTTAAGAAGAGATTGGACAACTATTTGTCTGAAATGGTATAGGGCTTTCTGCCTGAGCAGAGGGTTGGACTAGAAGACCTCCATGATTCCTTCAAATTCTGTTATTCTGTTATTTTAGCCAGATCCTGAAGATGAAAGTGAAATACTTTGACCACCTAATGAGAAGGAAGGACTCACTGGAGAAGAGCCTAATGCTGGGAAAGATTGAGGGCAAAAGAAGAAGGGGACAACAGAGAACGAGGTGGTTGGATGGAGTCACTGAAGCAGTTGGTGTGAGCTGAAATGGACTCCCGAGGATGGTGGAGGACAGAAAGGCCTGAAGGAACATTGTTCATGGGGTTGTGATGGGTTGGACATGACTTCGCAGCTAACGACAACAAAATGAGATACAATATATTTTGCTATTGATCAATTCATCCATTTTCAATAGATCTCTTTCAAAGTTTATCTTAGTGGTATCTTTTCCACAATGTGGTCTGCCCCATGTCACTGTGAGTGAGTTAGCCCTGGCCAAACATGCTGAATATTACTTAGCCCTGGCCAAACTTGCTTAATATTACTTAAAAAAGGAAAGAGCTAAACTAGAAGATGTGAAATAACTGGAACAGAAACATAGTGAGGGTAGAACTGGTAGTTCTGCTTTTTTTCATCAGCAGTCATTGGATGAGTCTCAATTACAAATACACAGATGGCATTGCTAAATGACCTAGGTATGTGTGAGAGAAAGAGAGAGGGAGGAAAGGAAAGAGAGAGAAAGAAACAAAGGGAGATAAGGAAGTAAGATACCATGAAGTGAATTCGGAGAAGGAAGCTCTAGGATCCGCTGAGTGATAGATCAAACTAGAAAATTAATTCTTTATATTTCCACTTCACCCCATTAGAATCAATTCCACTATCCTTAAGAAATGACGCTATCATTCCATCAGAACAGCTTGTCCTTATTTATCAATCCAGCCCATCAACCCAGATATCTGAAATTTGGCATATGTGTTCCTCAAAGAATTGGTTCACTGACTACAAATGTATATCCAGCCCCAAAAGTAGAGGCACTTGCTTCAAAAAAAAAAAAAAAGCAAAATCCAACTGTAAAGATGTTAAGCTGGAAAGACCCTATGCCAATTTCAATACAATTTTAACTTCGTTCTTGCCTAAAATACTTGGCCAGAGTGATTCAAAGTACAACATGCCTACTGTTGTAAAAAGATTGCTACTATATCTATTGTAAATCACCGGCTAAATGGTAGGAAAACCAAGCTCTGTTAATCTATTTCTTCTCTTATTCCAGGCAATTACCTTGGTTAGGTGACCTTCAGAGAAACTCATGCCTTCAATATTTTCAGAGCTTGGGTTGAATCCCCAAATTGAACCAGGTGGAATTTGCATGTATTTTAATCTCTAACTTGTTTTCTCTGAGTTACCCACAACTGCACACCTCCTTTCCTTCTTAGCTGGCTGCAAACTAAGAACTCCTTTAGGGTCTGAAGAAATTTTAAATATTTTCAGCAAACTATACTGCTTACCTGTAACTACATTCTTTAAATAATGCAATGTTATGCTATGCTATGCTATGCTATGCTATGCTGCGCCGCGCTGCACCGCGCCGCACAGCAATGCAATGCAATGCAATGCAATGCAATGCAATGCAATGCAATGCAATGCAATGCAATGCTATACAATACAATACAATACAATACAATACAATACAATACAATACAATACAATACAATACAATACAATACAATACAATACAATACAATACAATACAAAACAGTATAAATATTAGTGGAAGACTCTGGAGCAGAGGTCTTCAAACTTGGCAGCTTTAAGACTTGTGGACTTCAACTCCCAGAATTCTCCAGCCAGCTGGCTGGAGAATTCTGGGAGTTGAAGTCCACAAGTCTTAAAGCTGCCAAGTTTGGGGACCCCTGCTCTGGAGTCTTTGGGGAAACTACTCATATATTCCTGCTTTCTTATATTTATCTGGGCTATTCTCTCAAAAGGACATCACTTATCTCATGAATCTTATATTTGCTCAGAAGCCTTAGATGAGGAAATCTGTTGCAAACATTTTGAAAGTCCAAGCATATTGCATCTTCTGGTTCACCCTTATCTGTATGCTTCAAAGGACTCTTAAAAGGTCTCTTAAAAGGTCTCTAGAATTTTACCACCATTTGCCTCTGTTTCTTTGACTCTGTCTTCATAAGATTGGACATGGCTATTCTATATCTTCAGTGGAGAAGTTTCTCAGCTTCTTCGAAGTCCCCTTATCTTTTAATATTCCTTTACCTCCCATGATCTCTAATGCTCCCGGTTCGGACCTACTTCCATTGCCTTTTAAATTCATCTTGACATGATTGATGACATTCTCTTTAACATTTTACATTTGCTTTGTGCAGTGCTGTATTCTGTTTTGGTTTTTGCTTTGGCAATATTTCCAGTTTCGAAAGAAGCCTTCTCTTTCCCCCATATCTAGTTTGAATACTGCTCCCCCATGTGGGTGATCTTTCGGTGTGACTCTAGATGAGCTTCTATTGTTTTTTGTTTTGTTTTGTTTTGTTTTGTTTTGTTTTGTTTTGTTTTGTTTTGTTTTGTTTTGT
The DNA here is from genome assembly GCF_059756535.1 of Pantherophis guttatus. Taxonomy (NCBI): domain Eukaryota; kingdom Metazoa; phylum Chordata; class Lepidosauria; order Squamata; family Colubridae; genus Pantherophis; species Pantherophis guttatus. The sequence goes on along the minus strand of NC_142065.1, from coordinate 19,997,096 downwards.
TTTGTTTTGTTTTGTTTTGTTTTTTAAAATCATATGGCCAGCCATCTCAGAAAGTGCCTGTGTGATGAAAGGGAACACATCAGCATAGTAAATATGATGCAGCCAACTTTTTAGCTTTGAGAAGATGCAACCAATTCAATTTTCTCTTTCAACTTTTGGTACGTTGATCCACTCATTTTTAGATATTTTAAAGTTCAGTGAAATTATATTTTGATGCCTTTGGAAGCTTTCAGTTAAATACAAATTATAGTTGATAATCACTGAGACACTCAATCTCTAATCCATTCAACAACATCCATATCTTCTACTAAGCAATTTAGGGAAAAGTCATGTCATAGGCTCTATGATGATGGCTTTAGGGCATAATCATTCAGGCATCTAAAACTATATTTTTTTGTGAATGGATATAGAATATTATATTTATTCACTGTAACAGTAAGGCCTAATTCCAGGAAGCCTTGCATTCTTATCAATCTTTGCAAACTTTTGGAATCACGTTGCCCCAAAATATTCTGAAAACGTCACTAAAATTATTTGACACTTAACATTTGCAATTTAAAGAGGGCTGCGAGCCCTTATATAATATTGAATCCACAGTCTAAAACTGCACTGCTATATGTTGTTTATATGTATGAATGTTCTTTCTCATGAAAAATTGAGAAAAACCCTTCATACATACAAAGCAGAATTCCATTTGTACTTGCTTACGACTACAACTGAACCCAAAATTTCAATTGCTAGGCAGTTGTTAAGTGAAACATCTCCCATTTCATGACCTTTTTGCCAAGACTGTTAAACAAATCACTGCAGTTATTAAGTGACTCATGCAGTTGTTAAGCGAATCTGGTTTCCCCCATTGACTTTGAGTTGGTTGACAAGGGCCTGAATTTTTATCACGTGACCGTAGGGATGGTGCAATGGTCATAAATGTGAGAACTAGTGGGTTCCTCCCGGTTCCGCCCGGTTCCACCGAGCCGGTAGCGGTGACGATATGATGTCACCAAACCGGTTCTGCCCCCCCCCCGCATTATTCTTACCTTTTATTTGGCCCCACCCCCAATCTATTGCTGCCTCCTGAGTCCCAGCTGATCGGCTAGAAGGAAAAAACCTGTTTAAACTCTTGCTGTGGGGCTTCAAAGGGCTGCCCTACAGCTGATCAGTGTTAAAAGGCAGTGTGGTGGTAGACCAGTGCCTCCAAAAACAAATGAGTAGACCGATGCCTGCAAAAATAAATGGATAGACCAGTGCCTCCAAAAACAAATGAGTAGACCGGTGCCTGCAAAAATAAATGGGTAGACCAGTACAGCTCTGCAAGCAGTTAAAAGCCTGGTAGACCAGTACCTCTGCTAAATCCTAAAGAATTGTCACATGACCATCAAGCCATGCCCACAAAATAAGCCACGCCCACATAACCAGTAGTAAAAATTTTTAGAACCCACCCCTGGTGAGAACCAATCATAACTCAGTGTTTTCAGAGTTGTGGTAACTTCAGACGGTCAGTAAACGAATGGTTCTAAATCAAGCAGTACCTATATTTTTACAGCTAATCCTTGATTTATAATATATCGTTTCGTGACCATTCAAAGTTGCCACAGCTCTGAAAAAAGTGACTTATGACCGTTTTTCAAACTTATCCCCATTGCAGCATCCTTTTTTTTTTAAAAAAATTTTTTTTTTATTAGATTATAGAATAAAGTACAAAAGTATGAAAGCAAATAATAGGACACAGTGGGGAGGAAGAGTGGAAAGAAAAGTGAGGAGGGGAGGAAGAAAAAAAAAAGTGTTGGCTTCCGACTGGGTTGCAGTAGAATAAAGCATTAACATTGAACCTCAACTTCTTACTTTTCCAAAATAATATAAACTACCCATTTCTAAAACAACAAATGCAGCATCCCCATGATTCCACATGATCAAAATTCAGCCGCTTGGCAACGGCTCATATTTATGATGATTGTAGTCAGTGGTGAAATGTAAAATTTGTTACTACCGGTTCTGTGGGCGTGGCTTGGTTGGGGGGGGGGTTAACTTTTAAAAACATTTTTTCTACAACCTCTTTGGCTGAAGAGGCTGTAAAAAATGCTTTAAAAAGCCTGTGACGATCCCAGTTGACTTGCCTGATCGGCAGAGGCTTTTTCTTTTTCTTTTAAGCCTCTGAAGTTCGCAGCTGACTTGCCTGATAGGCAGAGGTTTTTTCTATTTTTTTAAGCCTCTGACGATCCCAGCTGAATTGTCTGATCAGCAGAGGCTTTTTTTCTTTTAAAAACATTTTTTTCTACAACCTCTTCATCTGAGGTTGTAGAAAAAATGCTTTTAAAAGCCTCTGATGATCCCAGCTGAGCCATGCGATCATCAGAGGCTTTTTTTTTTACTTTTAAAAGCATTTTTTCTGCCAAAGAGGTTGTAGAAAAAATGCTTTTAAAAATAATAAAAAAAAGCCTCTGATGATTGCGCAGCTCAGCTGGGCATGGCGGGGGGGGGCAGGGATTTTTGCTACTGGTTCGCCGAACCACCAGCCGCCATCGCTACCGGATTGGGCGATCCAGTCCGAACCTGGAGCATTTCACCCCTGGTTGTAGTGTACCAGGATCATGTGATCCCCTTTTACGACCTTCTGACAAGCAAGGATAATGGGGATGCCAGATTCACTTAACAACCATGTTACTAACTTAACAACTGCATTGTTTCACTTAACAACGGTGGCAAGAAAGGTGGTAAAATTGGGCAACACTCACTTAATAAATGTCTTGCTTAGCAACAGAAATATTGGGCTCAATTGTGGTCATCAGTTTAGGACTCCCTGTACAAATAAGATTTTAGTCAGACAGCCAAAAAGGGTAAGTAGTGGAATTCCCCTTCTTACAAATTGTTCCATGAACTTTTCGGAAGTGTGGAATAAAGTGTGAACTTTCAAAATCAGAGACATATTCTTACATTTTAGCATTGCAATTTTGTTAAATAATCTCATTGCAACCCTAGTAGCTAAGCTAGCTCAATACAATAGTCCTTAATACATTTGTGACAGAGCTAATGAGAATACATTGTCAATTTTCCACATCAGCTTTTCCTAACTTGGCATGCTTTCCATATGTAAAGTCCTGTTAGCTGAGAATTTAGGAAATTACAGCCACAAAACATCTGGAGGACAGGAGATTAGGAAAAGCAGTTTTAAAGGAAAGGTCATTCTTTACAAACATCTAGTACAATGAAATGTTTGAGCAAACTTGAAAAACTGGATGTCTTAAGCTAACAGCAATCAAAATTGCTGATGTGTATTCTACAGAAACGCCCAAGAAAGACTGATGCCTTATTTCACTCTCTTTCCTGCCAAGTATCCAAATAAGAGAGTGATAAAAGAAAAAAAAAAAGCTCCAGAGGCATTTATATACATATACTGCATAATCTGACATTAACCTTTAAAGGACAAAATAAATGTTCTCCTCGCCAACAGGTTCACTTTTCTTTGCCTGGTTCTCTAGAGATGAATGAAAAGAAAACATTTTGTGTTTTCATGCAGTTCAAATGTCTTTATGTATTGGAGAAGCTGAATAACCTATGATTTAACACCAGTATCTGCTGATCAAAGAGATAAACTGTCTCCGGTCTGTCTGGTACATTTCTTAAGTCCTACTACACCTTCAATTATGTTTTTTTTTCCTTTTCCCCTCCAACTCTTCCTAATGCATGCAGATGAGTCGTTAGGGAGTCCAGCTTTTGCATTTTAAAATGTGCTCCGGAATTGGCTTGGGAGAGAAGATTTGTTTTCCTGTTGGGGAGCAGCTGGCGAGAATGGCATAGAAGGGATAATCCAGAACAAAGCGGAATTCTTGAGAAATTCCAGCATGACAATAAAACTCGCATAGCTTCTTGCTTTAATAAAAGATGGGGGAAATTAGAAACCTCCCAAAGTAATTAAAGGAATGCCATTAAAATGTCTTTCCTCAGAGTTTGAACACTTCTACTGTTACATGAATCTATATTTTATTCTTAGTCTTAATATGCAGAGGAAATTTTGAACCTTTTGACTCAACTTCCTTTTTGCATCTGTATAGGTATATTTATATACACTGTTAAACTTAAAAGAGGCTCTACATGGCAGCCCACTTCCTGAACCAATAAGACATCCGCATAGAGGCAAAATGAAATGGGATCACAGAGAGCTGTTAACAGCCCAACTTTCCTTGGACAGTAAGTGGAGTAGTTGTATCAGTTCAATCTGTCAGTTAGATCCTCTTTCAGAATACCTCTTTCTATTCTTTGCCCTGCATTTTCTTCTAACTTCAAAGAAACACTGCAGCTTTATATAGACAGAGATATATAGATATAGATATACATAGATATACATAAATATAGATATAAATATATAAACAACAACAATGGATCTTTTTATACTTCTGTAAAATTTGGAATTCGTTTTAGTGAATGTATATTATTTTACCCTCCACCTCTCCCAAGTCAGGTTTCTAAGGGGCTGCCACAAAGAAGAGAGGGCTCAGCCTATTCTCCAAAGCTCCTGAAGGCAGAACAAGAAGCAATGGATGGAAACTAATCAAGGGAAGAAGCAACCTAGAACTAAGGAGAAATCTCCTGACAGTGAGAACAATTGGCCTGTGGAACCTCTTGCCTTCAGAAGTTGTGGGTGCTCCAACATTGGAGGTTTTACCGCTTGTCTGAAATGGTATAGAAGTTCCTGCTTGTGCTGGGGGTTGGACTCACTAGAACTCCCAAGGACCCTTCCAAGGCTGTTATACTGTTATTCATTTGGCTTAACACAACCCCATTGGTTTTGCATTGTTTTATTTACAATTGTTAGATCCCAAATTAAACAATGCCCATTCCTTTAACATTTTTGGATGAAATGGATTGCAAATGCATTTTTGGATTTAGAGAAAGCAAGTCTCCTTCAAAAAGAACTCAAACCCTGATAACTTCATGGACACATCTATGATACACAAGGACTTGGTTTAGACATGGTTTGTCATTGTCTTCTTCTGGGATGAGTTTTCAACCTCTCCATCTGCCCTACACCTTCTGCATTTTTTACAGCTTTCCCATTCAAGTGCAAACTAGACCTGGCTTTGGTCTTTTAAGATCAGCTCAGATGAGCTGCCTAACTGGTCTCTTAGCAGTTAATAAAAATGCTATAGAACCATTGATAGATAGAAATATAATTAGAACGAGAAAATTCTAAAACTAGATCTGTAAACAGTTGAATATTAAAAGGACTGAGAAAGTAAACATGGTTTGAGCTCCCTCCTGAGTTTATATGGCAATTTGTTCCATAACCTGGGTCCTGTCCTAGAGAAAAAAGAATCAGTAATTCATGTCAAACATGTTCATGCTGAGATCCACAAAAACTCTCTGGTTCATGATCTAAGATAGCAGAATAGATTATACAGAAATAGCCTGGACTAAGCCATGTAATACTTGATGCATTATCACGAGCACCATGGATTGGATTCAGAAGTCAACCTGACCAACTCTGAAATTATTTCACAAGTAGAATAATGTAGGTCTTTGAAGAGGTTTCACTCACCCCATGCGGCCACAACTGCATCTTTGGCAATGTCTTTAAGGATTACAGTACATCATAAAAAACACCTTGTGCTATTCAGTGGTGGGTTTCAAATTTTTTTACTACCGGTTCTGTAGGTGTGGCTTGGTGGGTGTGGCATGGCTTGGTGGGCATGGCAGGGAAAGGATACTGTAAAATCTCCATTCCCTCCCCAATCTAGGGGAAGGTTACTGCAAAATCCCCATTTCCTCCTGATCAGCTGGGACTTGGGAGGCAGAGAATAGATGGGGGCGGGGCCAGTCAGAATTTTTTACTACAGGTTCTCCAACCTACTCAAAATTTCTGCTACCGGTTCTCCAGAACTGGTCAGAACCTGCTGAAACTCACCTCTGGTGCTATTCCAACTCTAAGATGACCATTGCATAAATGATCAAGCCAAAGGCTTTCTCTTCCCGATAGGACAAAATCATTTGTCAGCTGAAATTGACAGGATGTTTTTGCTACAAACACTATGTGTGTAATGACTGGATGTAGTTCCCTACATTGCAAGTCACTTCTTTAAGCGAGAGTACAATCCCATCAAGAACAGGATATATTTTCAAATATTGAAACCAGACCCTGAAACTGGTAACAGCTCAGTTGTAACTAATTTTAGTTTCAACCTACTGTACTTTCTCACATTAAGTTCTTTTTACCCTTTGGAGCAGGGTATTCTCAACCTGAGGAATTTTAAGATGAGTGGAACTCCCAGAATTCCCCAGCCAGCCATCTTGAAGTCCACATGTCTTAAAGTAGCCCAGGTTGCGAAACTCAGTCCTGGAGAATTTGAATCCCAAAAGAGCGGGAAGGGGAAACATAAATCCCATCAGCATATTGATGACAACAACCCTCAAACTTGCAAATAATCCTTTCCTTTCATGTAGATCAGCGGTCTTCAAACTTGGCAGCTTTTTTTTTGTATATAATTTTTATTAAACAATTTTTAAAAACAAAAACAAAAGAACCCAAACAAAAACAGATATTTACATCTTCTTCTTTTCAGCATCTTCGCATCAGTAATCCATATTTATATATTTTCTCTTTCTTATCTTAATACATCTTTTATACATATATTTCTAGTATATCATATATATAATATATGCTCTTAATCTAAATATTTTATTTACATTTAACATAAACAGGTACCTAATTTCCTTTCCACAATTTATATCTTCCCAATTGTTTCCATATTCCTCCACCTAATATAACCATTGTTTAGTTTTCTTTTGTACCTCTTTTTTCCCCCCTTTCTCCTCCAACCATTTATACCATTTCTCCCAGACTAAGTAGTATTCTGTTTCATCTTTTTCTTGTATCTCCTTTGTGAGCCTATCCATTTCCACACACTCCATAATTTTTCTAATCAGAATTCTGGGAGTTGAAGTCCACAAAGCTGCCAAGTTTGAAGACCTCTGATGTAGATGTTAAACAACATGGGAAACAGAATAGAACTAATGAAAAGAAATGAGAAAGATTGAGGACGATAAAGTGAAGCATTCAAATTGCATCTTCTACTGGCTAAAAGGGCCAGGATGGCCTTAAGTTTAAAGATGCTAGAACTTTAAGAGCATCAATCTGTATTTTGATGTGAATAAATATCTGTACTTTATCTATATTCATATCATTTAACTGGTTTCCATCAAAAATAAGGTCTCCATGTAGAACAAAACCACATTTGGGGGGAGAAGGCATTTGACATGTAGTACTTAAGATGTTCCCCTACCCACATAAATAGAAATCTGTTGACAGTTCTCCCAGCATATGCTTGTTTATATAGACAGACCATCTTTAAAAGATCCCTAATTTAGAAGTGTGAACAATAAAAGAACAATGCACTTCTTTAAATAGCTCTTACTTTGGAGATGGATAAATGGTGGGGGGCTTTAATATAAGATGAAGATGTTAAATTCTACATCACACGTGGGCATTCTCCAAATTTAAGATTGCATGCATCCCCAGAACTTATTTTTGCAATCCTAGCAACTTAATACAATCAGGTCATTAAATTTCAGCGCTGAAACTACCTGAAATTGGTTACATGGCATTTGACTGTTTGGAGATGAGAATCACACAGAAACTCTAATGGAATCAAAATAAAGTTGATTTATTTTACCCACTCAGAAGATCTTCTCCATTGAGAATTGAAATATCTAGGTATTTTAAGTGATGCATTACATATTTAGGGAAATATTTTCTTCTCTGCCATTATTTAAATTCAAAGACAGATTTGCAGCTGATTTGCATGAATTATTTGATGATGTTGAAAGCTCAGATCTAAGTGTTATTTTGTTAATTTATTTTTCGCATTTCTGAACTATGTGCCTTCTTCAAAGGGAATTTATTTAAGAGATTTTAAAAAACAAAATTAAATGACTAATTAGGAGAGACCATGGCTGGGAGGGAATTATTTGTTTTCTTTCCAAATACAGGCTTTTATGTCCATCAATGTGTTGGTTTGGCTGATTGCCACAACAGCTGAAAAAAAGTGTCAAGTGCTTCACTGTTGCTCACCTTATCTCTGCATTCCTTTTAGACCAGGGGTCTGCAACCTTGGCAACTTTAAGCCTGGTGGACTTCAACTCCCAGAATTCCCCAGCCTGGCTGGGGAATTCTGGAATTGAAGTCTGCCAGGCAGGGGTGAAATCCAGCAGGTTCTGACAGGTTCTGGAGAACTGGTAGCGGAAATTTTAAGCAGTTCAGAGAACTGGCAAATACCACCTCTGGCTGGCCCCAGAGTGGGGTGGGAAGGGAGATTTTGCAATATCCTTCCCCCAGGAGTGGGGAGGGAATGGGGATTTTGCAGTATCCTTCCCATCACGCCCACCAAGCCACGCTCACCAAGCCTCACCAAGCCCACCAAGCCACGCTCACCAAGCCACACCATGCCCACCAAGCCACGCTCACCAAGCCACACCACGCCCACCAAGCCATGCCCACAGAACCGATAGTAAAAAAATTTGGATTTCACCACTGCTGCCAGGCTTAAAGTTGCCAAGGTTGGAGACCTTTGTTTTAGACTGAGCAACTGGATAAGAAACCGCCTTTGTGATTTCCCTTGAACCTTCACAAATAAAACGTTCAGAGATTTAAAGATCCCCAAAGGCCTGAAAACCAACAGAGAAGGCCAGAGGGTCACCCTAAGTGGGAGGAGGGGAAGAGATTTGGCAATAATTGTTATGTGTCCAGTTCAACCCCTGCATTTTACCACTCTCTACCAGTGGTGGGTTGCCGCCGGTTCGCATGGGTTCTATAGAACTGGTAGTAAAACCGGCAGGAGGCCCCGCCCACCGACCGTGACATCATCAAAACGCTTCTGCGCATGCGCAAAAGAGCGTGTGTGCAGCCCCACTGCAAACTGGTAGTAAAGGTAAGTAGAACCCACCCCTGCTCTCTACCTTTCTGAATCAGACTCCATCTTATAGACTGGAGGTGGGGGGATGTACTATCTTCAGTACTTCTGAATTAAAACTCAAACTGCAGGTATGAGTTCAAGAGGCGAAGAAATAGGGTAATTACAAATGAAATTAACTGGCTGCAGCAATGAAATGTCAGAAGTACAAGATAATCTGCATCTGGCAATATGGAATCAGATCCATAAAAGCCAGTGTCACAATTCACATGCTATGCTTTCAGTTTTATAAAACTTTCAGCAAAACGACTAATGGCTTTCCTTGCTGAGGAATCAGTAATTCCTTCCTTCCTTCCTTCCTTCCTTCCTTCCTTCCTTCCTTCCTTCCTTCCTTCCTTCCTTCCTTCCTTCCTTCCTTCCTTCCTTCCTCTTTCTTCTCCTTATTACAGGAAGATTTGTACTATCTTTTTGTCACCACAGGGGACTCAATAGATCTTTTAACACATCACTGTTAATTAGCAGTTTACTAATTGTCTCTCCAATCCAAGGCCTGTAACAATTGCCAATTACCGTTATTATTGGATTTCACTCAAAGAAGAATGATTCTTTACAGGTTTATTTTTAGAAATACCAGTGCAGTATTATTAAGTATCAGTTCCAGGTTTTCTTGAAGAATTAAATGCGCATGATCAATTTAAGCTCGAGATCTATAAGAATGGTTTGGTTGTTACTTATTGAATTAATCTGGACTATCTCTGCTCCATTCTGTCCTTTGGTGCATAGGTTCATGATAATCTTTGCTGATTATCTTCAGCTTTTAGTAAAGAACTATTATTTATTCCCTGGCAATGGATATAATTCCCAAATTCTTTAGCTCCTTGTTGATGTCACCCCACTAGGAGTTCTGGTTCATTACTTAAGAAATTTGAAAGATATTTCAAAAATCACTTGGTAGGTGTAAGGAAGTAACCTGATATTTATTCTGGCACAGATAATAGGATTGCCAGCAAAGCTTTTAATTCACGCCCCCCCACCACCATCACTTAAGCTGGAAGGATGCATTTTATTTACCTTGTAAAAGTAATCACAGAGTTTTGAAAGGAAAACAAGCTGGAGTTGAGTCAAACAGAAATGATTAAACACAAACATAATAGAAACAGCATGCCTCTTTCCTTCTAGCTTGTCTCATGTAGGAACAAAAAATAAATGTTGAGGAAATATAAATTGGATTAGGTGAAGAGTCTTGAGCGAGAAATTGTAACATTTAAAACATATGGCCAAAAGATTGCAAAATGGCAATATTTGGACACCCAGTTATGGACCACTCTCCTGTTGTAAATACTTCAGAATCTTCTCCAATATTTATTTATTTATTTTTATTTATTTTATTCATTTATTTTGTCAAGTACATATTAGATAATATATATAAGTATAAGCATGAAATGAATACATAAAATGAGTACAATTAAAGGGAACATTCGGACAGGGACGGTAGGCACGCTGGTGCTTTTATGCATGCCCCTTACAGACCTCTTAGGAATGGGGTGAGGTCAACAGTAGACAGTCTTAGGTTAAAGTTTTGGGGGTTTGGGGATGAGACCACAGAGTCAGGTAGTGCATTCCAGGCATTGACCATTCTGTTACTGAAGTCTTATTTTCTGCAATCGAGTTTGGAGCGGTTCACTTTAAGTTTGTATCTATTGTGTGCTTGTGTATTGATGTGGTTGAAGCTGAAGTAGTCATTGACAGGTAGGACATTGTAGCAGATGATTTTATGAGCTATGCTTAGGTCATACCGAAGGCGGTGTAGTTCTAAATTTTCTAAATCCAGAATTTCAAGTCTGGTGGCATAAGGTATTTTGTTACGAGCAGAGGATATTAAATTTAATTTAATTTAATACTAAAGGATTAATATAGAACAAATGATAAGTAATGATAACTGTTTATAAACCATATGCTAAAATAGATGTTCAGGTGTGTAGAGACATGGAATAAGTAATTAGAATGCCCAATGCATGAATCTCAACTTATGATTAATTGAACAAAAAATTGATTTTGTTTGTTGTATGAAATATAATTTCAAGGAAGGAATTGTTGAGTTCTGTTAACCATGAACTATCACTTGATCATGTTCTTCTAAATCACAAATCAAATCACTTGAAGGATAATGCAAGAAAATACTGCATATCAGTGGTGAAATCCAATTTTTTTTATTACCGGTTCTATGGGCGTGGCTTGGTGGGCGTGGTGTAGCTTGGTGGGCATGGCTTGATGGGCATGGCAGGGGAAGGTTACTGCAAAATCCCCATTCCCTCCCAATCCAGGGGAAGGATACTGCATCCCTATTCCCTTCCCACTCCTGGGGGAAGGATATTGCAAAATCTCCATTCCAACCCTACTCTGGGGCCAGCCAGAGGTGGCATTTGCCAGTTCTCCGAACCACTCAAAATTTCTGCTACCGGTTCTCCAGAACCTATCAGAACCTGCTGCATTTCACCTCTGCTGCACATTCTGTGATCACAAAATATCCTAACATTACAAGGTTGGAAGGATACCTCTTCTCCATCGAGTATCCCATGTCTTAAAGAACATCATTTCTCTTTCTACTGACCACGACCAAATCGGATTCTGACAAAAAAAAAAATCAAAATTTTCCCCCCCGCAGCCGATTTTCCCTTCCGCACCATTTTTTTTGTAAGTGCCAAAATTTCCAAAATTAGGTTTGGGTCCCGACCAAATTGAGTTGTGGCCAAAGTTATGGAATGAATTATGGCCATGACCAGATGTTCTACTCGGGGATGGGCTGCTCTGGGTTCACACTAGGGAAAATTCTGCACGGTTTGGCGAACCCCCAAATCCCACTCCCGCCCCCCCAAGAATCTCCACATGGCCTGTTTTGGATGCCAGGTAAGTGCAGGGCCTGCGCGGAGGCTTGGGGAGGTGAAAAATGGGCCTTCCGGAGGCTCCAGAATGCTGGAAATGGGCCCATTTCCAGCTTCTCAAGGGCCTCCGGAGTCCAGGGAAGGTCATTTTCACGCTCCCGGAGGCTCGGAAAAAACCTCCGGAGCACGGGGAAGGCAAAGACCCCCCCTCTGTCATGCAGGAGGCTAGCTAGGCCACGCCCACCCAGCAACCAGGCATAGAACCTGTTGCTAAAATTTTTGAAGCCCACCCCTGGTTGTACTGTATATTTGAACAAGCATAAGAGCGTCTGGAGTTTTTCCTTACTTCAAGGATTTCAAAAAAGCTTCCTCTGGCATTAATGGAAGCCATTTACGGCCTTACTGATGCATTCAGGAAAAGGGACAGTTTTCCATGGAGGGTTGCTACCAGGGTGCTTCAGCCTCATCCCTTACCTCCCTTTCCCCATTTGAAAAACAATTCCTTGGGGGGGGGGTGTTTGTGCGTTTGTGTGTGTGAATAAAATGAGAAACAGTGAATAGACAAGTGTGGCTGTCTTTATGCTCAGAATGTAGAATGTGACTCATCCTGATTGGTTGGTGTGTTCTCTTCAAGTCGTACACTTCCTCATCCTTTTTGTACTAATTGGAAAGAATCAATTGTTTGTGGGAAGATATAACACTTATCAGAAATCATTGATTTATTATTCTTCCTCGTGGATGTCCACATGATTTTAAGGGTGGCTCTGTCCTCTAGTTTGCTCATGATGGTTCTCTCTTCCAAGAGATTGTCCAGGGAAGCACCTCAGGCTATGCTGAGATATCAAACAATCAGAATAGAACCGGAAGGGACCTTGGAGGTCTCCTAGTCCATCGGTCACCAACTGGTGGTCTGTGGACCACTGGTGGTCCGGGAGAAAATTTTGGTGGTCCTCAGAAAAATTATTTGCATTTTTTATATTGCACTAAATCAAGGGTCCTCAAACTACGGTCCCTGGGACAGATATGTGCAATGAACATTTGTGTTGCTGCAGAGAGTCTCCCCCGCTTCGGGGGGCTTTTTGTGTGGGTCAGAGGGGGGCAAAAATTCTGACTGAAGGACTGTTTCAGCCTCCTGGTGCGGGACTTTGGGCGAAGACTGGAGCGAAGCGCTGCTGGTGGCGAAAAGCCAGAGGGCCTTGTTCCAGTGGGACTGCCTCATGGCCTGGAACTGACTGACCAGCTCAGCCTGCTGAGCTTCCAGGCACCAGTACCTGGCCTTGCACTCCCATAGGTCTTCCCTCTGCTTGGAAAGCCTATGCTCGTAGTCCTCAATGAGGTGGTTCTGCTGAGCCTCCTTCTCGGCTAGATCCAATTTGAACTGAGGCAGCTGTTTTGCCAACTCTTTCTCATGGTGGCTGCTTACAACTGCTCATGGTGGCTCCAACAACTGCTTCCTGTTGGGGCCCTAAGGAGCCTGGGCAGGGAGATGAGAAGTGGCTGAGGGGGGGGGGCGACTAGAGACTGGTGAGGCGCCCCTCAACGTGAATGACATCAAGTTGGCCACACCCACTCAGTCACATGACCACCTGGTAATGCCCACTCAGCCAGTCATTAGGCAGATCATATTAGTGGTCCGCAGGATTTAAAATTATGACTTTAGTGGTCCCTGAAGTCCAAAAGGTTGGTGACCCCTGTTCTAATCCAGCCCCCTGCTCAAGCAGGAGAACCTATACCATTTCAGACAAGTGACTGTCCAGTCTCTTTGTAAAAACCTCCAGTGATGAAGCACCCACAACTTCTTCTTTTTTTAAAAATAGTCTTTATTTACATTTTCCTTTAAAAACAAACAAAAAAATAACAATACACCATATAAATAACGTCCAACACAAAGAACATTACAAATAACACACAAGTGATAGGTACAGATGGTACCTTCATATCTGAGTATTCAATATAATATTACATTCCAGGGGAGCACCCACAACTTCTGAAGGCAAGCTGTTCCACTTGTCCTCACTGTTACGAAGTTTCTCCTTAATTTCAGGTTGCTTCTCTCCTTGGTTAGTTTCCATCCATCCATATATTCTATTTCCATTGCTTTTAAACTGCAGTATTTTCTTCTGCATACACATTTATGCAAAATATTAACATATAGGTAGTCATGAAGCAAATCCAGTCTACGGGGGTGGGATGTGGGTATATATATATCTGACTGTTTTCTGCTTGTGTCTTGATGTATGAGAAAAGGGACTGGGGCTTCCATCTTGGCCTTTCCTATTCTCTCCTATGGCTGAAGGCAAAGTGCCATGGACTGCTGTGAAACTTAAAATGCATTTTCAGCTGGCAAGAATGATAATTAATTGAAAAGACAATGCCTGAAGTGTAAGGCAGAAGACAGAAAGAGGAACTTCTCCAGTGCTGATTTTCAGAACTGTAGTTGGTGATGGATCTTTCCCCCCCCCCCTTTAATCTTCCAAATTCTTCCCCAAATGGCAGCTCCAAGCCAAAGACAAACTTCCTGTCAGTCGGGTAGATAATAGACCGTTTGAGGCCATGGGGGCTCTTTCCACAAAGCACGACTATTTTTACTAAGCCATGAGAGAGTAAATCAGTCATTTATAAACAAATACCCAGGAGAACTTCTTCAGCCGTTCTTATATTGGCGATTGACAGCAGTGGTGAAACATGTAGAAACAGTATGCTAATAAAATACAAATAATCCAGAAAAGGTGATCATTAATTCCAGAAAATGGAAATAATCATGCAATGTATCTATAGCAGTGATGGCTAACCTTTTTGCCTTTGTGTGCTGAAAGCGCACGCGGGCCTGCATCCATAATACAATGTGCATGTGGTCCCCGCATGCCTGCCCCTGCACATGTGCGCATGACCCCCCATGCATGTGTGCACGACCCACCCACATGCATGCCAACTTCCTGTGCTCCCCTGCCACTCCGTGCATGCATATGTGACTCCCCCACCCCCCGCACATGCGTGTGTGACCCCCACACATGTTCATGCGACCCCCCCTTGCTCCCTGAGCATGCACACACATCTCTCACATGTGCCCCATGCATGCGCGGCATAGACCCGAAAATCAGCAAGCTGTTCCATTGGTTGATTGTTCTCACTGTCAGAAAATTTCTCCTTATTTCTAGGTTGAATCTCTCCTTGTTCGGTTTCCATCCATTATTCCTTGTCTGGCCTTCAGGTGCTTTGGAAAATAGCTTGACCCCTTTCTCTCTGTGGCAGCCCCTCAAATATTGGAAGACTGCTATTGTGTCTCCCCTGGTCCTTTTCTTCACCTAAATAGCCATGCCCAGTTCCTGCAACCGATCTTCGTATGTTTCATCTTCTACTCCCCTAATCATCCTGGTTGCTCTCCTCTGCACTTTTTCTAGACTCTCAACATCATTTTTATAGTGTGGTGACCAAAACTGGATGCAATACTCTAGGCGTGGTCTTACTAGGGCTTTATAGAGTGCTATTAGCACTTCACTTGATCTTGATTGTATCCCTCTGTTAATGCAATTTAGGATTGCGGTTGTGTGACTAATTTAAGAACTGCAGATTATAGGATTGTCATTTGTGAGTTTCACAGTCAGCTAGTGACAAGGAAAGCCAACGAAAAAGCCAGCAGTAAAATTACAAGTCATGGTCACTTAACAACCATGGGCAATTTTTTTTCTTAATAACCACAGCAGAACTGATGTCTTAAGTCGAGCACCGTTGCTTAACGATCGTATCACTTAGTGATGAAGTTACTGGTTCTACATTGGAGCCATTAAATTAGGACTACCCGTAGAGGAGCTGGGGAGGAGTTAAGTCCCTTGCTGGAAAATCAGTGCTCTGCATCCAGTCGTTCATCTAGTCCAAAGGTCTTCAAACTTGGCAGCTTTAAGACTTGTGGACTTCAACTCCCAGAATTCTCCAGCCAGCTATGGAGAATTCTGGGAGTTGAAGTCCACAAGTCTTAAAGCTGCCAAGTTTGAAGACCTCTGATCTAGTCATTAATTCAATTCATCTGATCAGTCATTCTAATAATGGATTTTCTGCATTAAGTTCCCAGTTGGTCTTGATGTCCTACCCTACATGTTTCTCTCTGCTGCTGGCGTTACGGTAATGATTGTGAAAGAGCCACAATAAACTCTCTTTAATATAGTCTGACACCAAAGAAAAGGCCTTTGTATTTTGCTCTAAATGAGAAGTCATTCAGGTCTATTTTAGAATTGGCATTGTGAGCTCTTGTATGAAGGCCCAGGTAACTAATAAGAATAATAGTTTCTTTTTTAATGGCTTCCCTTGCATAAAAAGTTTGAGAACTAAAACCCGAGATCTCCTATGGTTTTGCTTTAGATCTTGCTTGACAACTCCCAAATCCTTGTATGTTGGGGCGACTTTTTAAAAGAATAGGGTTTTTTGGGGGGATGGGGGAAGGGAGGTGACTTGGTTCCTACTGGGTTAGTTCCTGATCTTTGCTCTGAAGCCACTCTTCAAAATATATTTACTTCCCCTTTCAATCAGGAAATATGGTTTCAAATATAGGCTCATTGCATTAAAATTCTGTGAAATGAAATAATATATACTGGGGACTAGGAGATAAAACGGAATTTGCCCTTTGCTGGATGTGAACCGAGTGTACATATATCCACTTCTAAACTGGAGTGCTTCCTGTTTCCCTTTCAGTTCCATCAAATTTTTCACCTTCAGCAAACTAAATGGAATAACAGTGCATTTAAGTTGCCAAAAGCTGTTGTGATACACCTGCTATTTGAGTTATTTCAAATGCCCCAAAAGAGTGATAGCTCTGTAGCTAGAGAGATTTCCTCTGAAAGCAGAGGGTAAATTAGAGCTGTAAGATAAAACAGAAATATAATAACTAAACAAGGATATGAAGACTGCCTAGAAGTTTAAGAATATTCATATTCAAGAAGGGGGAGTACAAATAGTTTTTGATTTAAGACAATAATTGAGCCCAAAATTTCTTTTGCTCAGAGAGACAGTTTTTAAGTGAGTTTTGTCCAGTGGTGGGTTTCTCCTGGTTCGGCCCGGTTCGGCCGAGCCAGTAGCGGTGACGATATGATGTCACCGAACCGGTTCTCTTTGTCCGGGAGTTGGGCCCTCCCGCCTGCCCCTGCGTTATTCCTACCTTTTATTTCTTCTTTTTTAGCCCAGCTGATAGCTGGGCAGATTCCTAACGCGCTTGCGTGGAGCACGAAGAGAACTGGTAGTAAAGCCAGTTGGAACCCACCACTAGTTTTGCCCCATTTTACGACCTTTCTTGCCACAGTTGTTAAGTGAATCGCTGCAGGTGTTAAGTTAGTAACACGGTTGTTAAGCAAATCTGGCTTCCCCATTGAATTTGCTTGTCAGATGGTCGCAAAAGAGGATCACATGACCCCAGGACACTGCAACCGTCATAAATATAAATTAGTTGCCAAACCTCCCAATTTTTGATCACATGACCATGGGGATGCTGCAATGGTCGTAAGTGTGAAAAACGGTCAGTCACTTTTTTCAGTGCTGTTGTAACTTTGAACGGTCACTAAATGAATGGTTGTAAGACGAGGATTGCCTTTAATGCACAATGAGAACAAATCAAGCAGAAGATAACCTGGTTTGATCTGCACTGTGTTTGATAAAAAGAAGTAAAAGAATAAGATTTGTCAGGCCATTACAGAATTAAACTATTCTAATTTCGATTGAAAGGTCAGCAGTTCAGCAGTTCGAATCCCTAGTGCCGCGTAACGGGGTGAGCTCCCACTACTTGTCCCAGCTTCTGCCAACCTAGCAGTTTGAAAGCACATAAAAAATGCAAGTAGAAAAATAGGGACCACCTTTGGTGGAAAGGTAACAGCGTTCCATGTGCCTTTGGTGTTTAGTCATGATGGCCACATAACCACGGAGACGTTTTTGGACAGCGCTGGCCCTTCGGCTTTGAAACGGAGATGAGCACTGCCCCCTAGAGTCGGGAACTCTAGAACATACAGTATGTGCGAGAGGAATCTTTGACCTTTACTTAATTTAATTTGATGAACAAAAAATGGCTTCCCTCCCCCCAAAGGAGAACAAAATAATCAGTAAAATTCTCACTAAATGGAATCCTAATGCTTCCTTAGCAACATGATGGACAAGAAGTGTAGGTATAAATGTGTATCTTTTATGGGAAAATCTTCTGTCAAATAAACTATGGCTTCTTCTAGTGCTTTCAATTTAATGTCATGAGGAGATACCTGAACTCCTCCATGTGGCACCCTTTTATGCTCCCAACCATAGTTCCAAGGCATCACCAGAAAGAAATATGAAATAAATTCTCAGGCACCCTGAGAATAATGTAGAAAAAGAGCATCATGTTTCGCTGGGCCAGAAAACATTTGAGAAATTTCAAGGCAGATTCTAATCCAGAAGTTTCAACTGGTTTGAGATCCTGTGGCATTTTGGCTCAACCATTTTGAAAGGCAATATTACCATTTCCCCTTCCTGCATATTGGCTTTCTGAAGTTGCTGCGAGTGGCAGGAAACCATGGTGCAGTTATTACTTTTAACTGCTTAAGGATATACTTGTATGTTAACTAGATAAGCTCCTCTGACTTCTACTGGGGCTGCTGATAGAGATATGATACAAATGGTGCAGTCTTTCTTCTTCCATATGTTTCTCCCTGAACTTTAGAAGCACAAATGCAGGGGTGAAATCCAGTAAGTTCTGGAGAACCGGTAGCGGAAATTTTGAGCAGTTCTGAGAACTGGCAAATACCACCTCTGGCTGGTCCCAGAGTGGGGTGGGAATGGAGATTTTGCAAAATCCTTCCCCCAGGAGTGGGGAGGGAATGGGGATTTTACAGTATCCTTCCCTTGCCATGTCCACCAAGCACACCCACCAAACCATGCCACGCCCACCAAGCCACGCCCACAGAACCGGTAGTAAAAAAAATTGGATTTCACCACTGCACAAATGGGACTTTATTGTATACTTCATCAATTAGTGAAGCACAAGGGCACACAGGTCACAACTCTTGTTTCTGTAGTATGATGTTGGTGGCATTGTTGAAGCTATCTTTTCTCATGAATCTGTTCCAATAGAGCCTTGGTGGCGCAGTGGACTAATCTACTGCTGTTAAAGTAGTACCAGCTGCCTGCAATTACTGTGAGTTCAATTCTCACCAGGCTCAAGGTTGACTCAGCCTTCCATCCTTTCGAGATAGGTAAAATGAGGACCCGGTTTGTGGGGGCAATAAGCTGACTTTGTATAAAATAGAACACTGCTCGGGGGCCCCAAAAAGCCCTACTAAGCAGGTATATACAAAAGTATGAAGGCTATTGCTTAACACATTGTAAGCCGCCCTGAGTCTCCGGAGAAGAGCGGCATATATAAATCGAACTAATAAATAAATAAATATGTAGCTTCCGTTTGTCCAAAAGTTGTCAATTTTAAATGAAGGAATGTCTTTTTTTTTTTTAAAGTGCATATCAATTTTTTCTGGAATCATTTTAATTTTTAAATGATAGGCTCAAAGCAAGCTTCAGCACTTGTTTGTGTGTGTGTGTCGCTGTGTATCTGAAGATTGTTCTGGTGCTTTTATGAAATTCTGTTATCACTTCTGCAAGGATTTTGATTTGATGTTTTACTGATGGCGTGAAATTGATTATGTGCCATAAGGTCATTTCCCGTTCTTAACGACCACACACAGATTTTTTTTTCGAAACTATCTACCCTTTTAAGACTCCCAACTGTGTACTCATAACCACTATTTTCTTGATGGTTGATGGTTTTAGATTCCGAGTGTCCCTTATTCCCATGATCTAATAACTTCCTTGACTGCTCTCAACCCCTCTGGAATTCAGCCCTTCCTTTTCCTTACTTTGTGAAAACTGGAGGACAAACACTTGTATACCATAGGCCAGGTTCTCCAAATTTGGCAACTTTGAGTCTTGTGGACTTCAATTCCCAGAATTCCCCAGCCAGGATGGCGGGTTGGGGAATTCTGGAAGTTGAAGTCCACAAGTCGCACACAGTTGCTAAGTTTGGAGACCCTTTGCTATAGACAACCAAGGTGATATACACTTTAGATTCCAGACACATAGCCATGTACATTTTTTTGCAATTAACCTGCTAAAATTTTAAATAGCTAGAGAAAGTACCCAAAGGCAGCAATATGATTAATTAGATAACTTTCATTGAAGATGAATACATACTGTGCAATTTTACAGCAAGATAGTCATCTATCGGAATGGTATAGTAAACTCTGAAGTGTGCAGGGCAGTGGTGGGATTCAGCCAGTTCGCACCACTTCGGGAGAACCGGTTGTTAACTTTCTGAGCAGTTTGGCAAACTGGTTGTTGGAACAAATCATTAGGGCAGAGAACCGGTTGTTAAATTACTTGAATCCCACCACTGGTGCAGGGTGTTAGACTCGATGACCTCTTATATTCCTTCTAATTCTATGAAAGTAGAAACAGATCATTAAGATCATTTTCAGAATGATCTTAATGTTTTTCCGTTGCACATTTTTAAAAAATAAAAACAATAGACAGAGCCACAAGTAAGGAAATGGAGGTATTTCCTGCCTCTACAGGTTCAAAAGGAAGTTTTTTTCTTTCTTTTTTCCCCTTCTCTTTTGCTTCTTTCCCCTTTTTGCTGTTCTCCAGATTCATGCAAAGGCTTGGCTTTGCAAATCAGCTTTCCAAACATTGCAACTCAACATAAGCTTCTGAAGGATTTGGAGAAATATTTGCATGAGGTTGCCTCTATTTTTGATGGCCTCCTCCTGCCTGCTTGACAATGCAGCACTTAAATTATTGGTATCTATTTCTCAATTTCTCAATTCAGCGATGAAGGAATAGTCTTCCCCACTCACAAAATGGTAGCTCATCCCAAAGGTGCTTTTTCAGGAGGCAACTAGACTTTCTTCTATTTTTCTTTTGAGGAGGTTTCGCTTCTTATCCAAGAAGCTTCTTCAGTTCTGACAGGATAATAGGGAATGGAAGGATTTATATTCCTTGCAGACAGCTGGTCATTTGCATCCTTTTAGAGCAAGGGTGTCAAGCTTGCGGGCCAGATGCGTCATGTGCTGGCCACGCCCATGCCTGATTTAGCAAAGGGGAAAAAAATTCACGATACGTCACGTGACAACGTGAGTTTGACACCCCTGTTTTAGAGGTTCGTTGAAGCACTTGGAGGTTTATGTGTGTCGTCAGGGTCACCTGAGTAGTGCTCCTGGTTCCTGTAATCTGCAATTTTTCCTCTGGAAATCCATTGGTAGCTCATAATTGGTTACAAACCACCCATCTCCCAGAATGCTATCTGCAATCCTTTGTATTATTTATTGACCAATTGATTGGTTAGATTTTCATCCTGCCCTTTTC
Organism: Pantherophis guttatus; assembly: GCF_059756535.1. Lineage (NCBI taxonomy): Eukaryota > Metazoa > Chordata > Lepidosauria > Squamata > Colubridae > Pantherophis > Pantherophis guttatus. The sequence continues at coordinate 19,975,951 of NC_142065.1, read as the reverse complement.
ACTTTAAAAGTGAATACAAAAGTGAAAACACCTTTAATACAAGGTTGCAAAAATACTTAATATCCCTTCCTCCTATTTTCCCCACAACAACCCTGTGAGGTGGGTTAGGCTGAGAAAGAGTGAGTGGCCCAAATCCACTCACTCAGCTTTCATGATTAAAGCAGAACTAGAACTCACAATCTCCCAGTTTCTAACCAACACTTTAACTGCTATACTAAACTGACTAGCGGTTCCCTCTGTAACAAAGGGACACGGTGACTCAGTGGCTAAGATGCTGAGCTTGTCGATCGAAAGGTCGGCAGTTCAGCAGTTCAAATCCCTAGTGCTGCATAACGGGGTGAGCTCCCGTTACTTGTCCCAGCTTCTGCCAACTTAGCAGTTCGAAAGCACATAAAAAATGCAAGTAGAAAAATAGGGACCACCTTTGGTGGGAAGGTAACAGCGTTCCGTGCACCTTTGGCGTCTAGTCATGCCGGCCGCATGACCACGGAGACGTCTTTGGACAGTGCTGGGTCTTCGGCTTTGAAATGGATATGAGCACTGCCCCCTAGAGTCAGGAATGACTAGCACATATGTGCGAGGGGAACCTTTACCTTTACCTAACCATGTAACAGATTTTCTTTTGTATTGTTCTATCCCTAATCTAACTCATTTGCATTAGAACTCCAGACAAGCTTTCAAATTATAGACTCCATTCAAATTGCCAGAAGAAGTTGGAACACCTTCAAAGAAAAGGAAACAAGTCTCTACTTTCCAGGTCTATTTCATTGTTCCCTTCTTTCTCGGTCTTCCTAGTTTTCTAAATTCTCCCAATCCTGAAAGCCTCTTTATCAACTCATTTGTTTTCCCATCCTTTAGACTTCTACAGATGATATTATCATTGTTTCTGTTCCCAACACAGTTCCTCAGCTGTTACTTTATGACACGTCTTGGAGGTAAGTGTACTATTTTTAACTCCCAAATAAATACTGTGCATATAAATGCTTCAGATTAATTGAAAACATTTCTCTTTCCCATTCCTTCTCTTGGCATCCTCTTGTACATCTGATGTAATTTCCCAGCCCACAGGTTTTTACTTCCTAACAACAGCAGCATTCAGTAAGAACCACTAATTTACAGACATTTAAAATGTGAATTAAATTGCTTACTGCTTGTTCATTTTTTAGCCTCTGAATTTAAAGGAACAAGGATTTGTCAAAAACAGATCATGCCAGACTAATCTTATTGCATTCTTTGACAAAGTGACAAAATTAGTGGACCAGCGGAATGCTGTTGATATAATTTACTTGGACTTCAGTAAGGCATTTGATAAAGTAGACCATAACCTATTACTTGATAAAATAAAAAAAATTGTGGGATAGACAGCATCACTACTAGATGGATTCGTAACTGGCTGACCAACCAATCAATGTGTAGTCTGCAATGGAAGTGCATCTACATGGAGGGAAGTATGCAGTAGGGTACCCCAAGGCTCTGTTTTATGCTCAGTAGTCTTCAACAACTTCATCAATGATTTGGATGAGGGGATAAATGGGGAACTCATCAAATTTGCCAAGCTAGCAGGAATAGCCAACACTCCAAAAGATAGATTTAAGATACAGAAGGATCTTGACAGACTTGAACATTGGGCCCTATCTAACAAAATGAAATTCAATGGTGAAAAAAGTAAGGTTGTACATTTATGCAAGAAAAACAAAATGCACAGGTACGGTATATGTGGTATCTTGCTCAATAGTAGTAACTCTGAGAGAGATCTTGGAGTCCTAGTGGACAACCATTTAAATATGAGCCAGCAGTGTGCAGCAGCTGCCAAAAAAGCCAACACAGTTCTAGGCTGCATAAAAAGAAGGATAGAATTAAGATCACGTGAAGTGTTAATATCACTTTATAATGCCTTTATAAGGCCACACTTGGAATACTGCATCCAGTTTTGGTCGCCACGATGTAAAAAAATATATTGAGAAAGACTGGGTTAATTCTTTGCATTAAGAATGGAAATGGAGAGAATGACAAACAACTGAAGAGGTTTAGGATGCAGTAGAAGCCCTAATTTATTTATAATTTATAAAATTTATTGACTGCCTATCTTACCAAAGAGTAAGTGGCACATCACTGGTGGCATGACATCATTGGTGCAATGATATGTAATGCTACTTGTCCCGTTTCCTCCATTATTTATCTTGATGGAAACTTTCATGTCTCTATCAAGATAAATGGAAATGGATCAGAATTAACGCATTCTAGGATCGAGATACGTTTCCCCAAATTCAGAGGTGGTATTCAGCAGGTTCTGACCACTTCTGGAAAACCAGTAGCAGAAATTTTGAGTAGTTTGGAGAACCGGTAACAGGGGTGAAATGCTCCTGGTTCGGACTGGATTGCCCGATCCAGTAGCGATGGTGGCGGGTGGTTCAGAGAACCGGTAGCAAAAATCCCTGCCCCCCACAGGCCCAGCTGAGCCATGTAATCATCAGATGCTTTTTTTTTACTTTTAAAAGCATTTTTTCTACAACCTCTTTTGCCAAAGAAATGCTTTTAAAAGTAAAAAAAAAAAGCCTCTGATGATCGCGCGGCTCAGCTGGGATCTTCAGAGGCTTTTAAAAGCATTTTTTCTACAACCTCTTTGGTCGAGTTCGGAGTTCGGAGAACTAGCAAATACCACCTCTGGCTGGTATTTGGCTGGTCCCAGAGTAGGGTGGGAATGGAGATTTTGCAATATCCTTCCCCTGGAGTGGGAAGGGAATGGAGATTTTATAGTATCCTTCCCCTGCCATGCCCACCAAGCCAAGCCACGCCCACCAAGCCATGTCACGCCCACCAAGCCTCGCCCACAGAACCGGTAGTAAACATTTTTGAATCTCACCACTGCCCAAATTGCAACAAGAGTAGCAGTGGCTTATTCCAATGCCTAGCAAATTTAGTGGCTTAAACCTTGAGATGCTCCTGGGAATAAGATTTAGGTTACCCAAATTGGTGATGCTATTGACAAGCCCTTGCAGTTTGCTTTGCAAAATTTTTGGAAGTAGTTTGCTACTTCCTAACACTGGCAGAGAGAGAATGGCCCCGAGTGACCAGCTGATTTCCTTCTGCTAAGCAGGTTTCTGCTTTGATCCAGCACCTTAACTGACCACACTGACTTTTCTATGTATCTGCATCAGCCTTTCCCAACCTTGGTGGCTTTAAGATGGGTAGGCTTCAAGAACCTTGGTAGTACAGGGGTTTAAGGCACCCTGTTATTAAGCTGGTTATTAAGACCAGCTGCCTGCAATTACTGCAGGGTTCGAATCTCGCCAAGGCTCAAGGTTGACTCAGCCTTCCATCCTTTCTAAGGTAGGTAAATTGAGGACCCAGTTGTGGGGGCAATAAGCTGACTTTGTATAAATATACAAAAGGATGAAGGCTATTGCTGAGCACATTGTAAGCCGCCCTGAGTCTTTGGAGAAGGGCGGCATATAAATCAAATTAAAAAAAAAAAAACTCCCAGAATTCCCCAGCCCTCCGCAACAGTCCCAGTTTCTCAAGTAACCCCTTGAGAAAATAAATTGCCCAATCCTGGTGTAAAAAGTCTTGGTCATTTCTAGATAGGGCAGTAACCAAATTGTTAGTCAATAATTGGAACTGTCTTCTCATGTTCTGGGTATCTTTTTCACTCTGAAGAGTAAGCTCCCCATGGCCAACTGCTTTTGGAAGCAAATAAATAAAGAGCAATATATCTAACTATAGTTTATTCAGCAGGCTTTACCATGCTTTACTCAAGTTGTTTGTCTTTGGATTAAAGACATCATATTTCCTTGATTAAATGCAGGGGGATGAAGCATCTCTGCTTCGTAACCCTCGGTGCTCATTGTCAGGGACATAAAATAAGTCACAAACATACAATTTGATCCTGTACCTTGTTTACATGTGTTACACATCCAATACCTGCAAACAGCTGCCATCCTGATGATTTTGATCCAGTCCCCGTGTACATCTCTGCTCCCATTGACCACAAGGCAAAAACCTAATACGTAGAGTATATAAACAGGGGTGGGCTGCTGGGGGTTCGCAGGGGTTCGGGAGAACCTCTAGTTTAGATTCTGTGCAGTTCAGAGAACCCCCAAATCCCACTCCTGGCTGACCCCGCCCATTCACCCCGTCCCTCCCAGGAGTCCCCACGTGATCTGTTTTGGATTCAGGTAAATGCAGTGAAGGCTCAGGGAGGACGAAAAACGGGCCTACTGGAAATTCAGGAAGGCTGGAAACTGGCCCATTTCCAGCTTCCGGAGCCTGGGGAGGCCGTTTTTGCCTTCCCGGAGGCACGAGAAAAGCCTCCGGAGCCCGGGGAGGGCAAAAACGCCCCCTCCCATCATAGTGCAGGAGGCTGACTAGGTCACACCCACCATGGCCATGTCCACCCAGCAACCGGGCAGAGAACCCCTTGCTAAAAATTTTGAAACCCCCCTCCCCCCGGTATATAAACCTCCATAATATTTTCCATAATACTAGGATAAAACAGAAGATCTGTCACCAATAGTTTTATTCTGCACCCAAAATTTATTTATTTATATTTATTTATTTATCGAATTTCTATACCGCCCTACTCCCGAAGGACTCAGGGCGGTGTACAGCCATGAAATAAAACACATAAATATACAAAATTTAAAATCGAATAAAAATGAATTAAATAAATTTGGCTGAATTAATACCCGTAATTTAAAATACCCCTAATTTTAAAATACATTAAAAATTTAAAATTTACATTTTAAATTTATTACATTTATTAGGGCTGAGACAGGGCATCACTATTGTATAAATAAATTGTAAATGAGACAGTTGATGACAAGAATGGCAATGCTAAATCTAAGGCATCAGAGTATCTATAACAAGCTGATTAGAAATGGACAGTGTTTATTGAGTTCGGTTTTGGAAAGGAACCATTTCATAAAGTCAACCGTCTCTTCCTTTTCAGAGCAATCCAATTATCACAATCCTCTCTAATGAAGCAGGTCTCCTTGATGATACCCAGAGGGAGACCCAGGTATCTGCCTTGATCAGCCAAATCAGCCAAAACAGATCGTCTATTTCCCCTGCCCCAAAGGTTACTGTGAAGCTGTTCTGACAAGGAGATCTCTTTGCTTCATGGTTGTTCTTCAAAGCCGCTTCCCCTAATTGAAGTCCCAGCGATGCAGAAAGACCCCCCTCCAAGATCTTTACAGATCTAATGTTACTTTTTGCATATCCAGGTGGAATAGGAAAAAGCTATTCTTCAATGAATGGAATGACCTCAGAAAGTAAGTAATGGTGCCCTCTGCTGGTTATAGGAGATTAAAACCTCAGCCAGAGAGCTTAGCAGCAGAGGGGGTGAGAATGTATAAAGCAGAACACTCGGAAGTGAAATTAAGCAACAGTCAAGGAGCTTTGTCAATAAAACTGGGCAAGGCTTGAAAATTGTAATCGCATACCAGGGAGGACTATCTCATTCGTAGCAGACCTTGCACTAACTTTCAGCTGTGTACATGTAACTAGTTCAAGATGTTGAAACAGAAGCTGTTGGGAGGGAGGAAAAACAAACAAACAGGAACTGAGACTTTTCCAAGTCTCAGTTGATTTCCTCACGGCAAGGAAAAAGAGGCTTGTAGTAGTTCTGCATAGGCTGGCAAGTCGAAAACCCTCCCTCTCAACTAAAGAGAAGAAAGGGAAATGTACCATGTATCAAATGTTTGATTGTTTGGACACTGAATATTCTGAAATTCACAGAGGGAGAAAGAAAGAAAGGAAGGAAAGAAGAAAGAAAGAAAGAAAGGACAAAAAGGGAAAAAGAAAAAGAGAAAAAGAGAAAGAAAGAAAAAGAGAAAGAGAAAGAGAAAGAAAGAAAGAAAAAGAGAAAGAAAGAAAGAAAAAGAAAGAAAAGAAAGACAGACAGACAGACAGATAGATAGATAGAAAGATTTGAGAGGATGACACCATGGACTGTGCTGCCCACTTGTATTTTTTGCTGATCATGGCTCAGCTGCTTCAAAAGCTTGATAATGAGGGGATGCAAAAGCATAATTGTTAGGGCTGTGCTGAGCACACTTAAAATGATCAGAAAGGAAGAATTTGGAGTTTGGAGTTTGTAGTTTTTACAACCTATTGATTAAAGCAGCTCATCTTTGCCCCAGCTTCTATGCCAGCTACAAAGAGTTGACTCATTAAAGCTAGTGTGTCTGCAATGTTTTCTCAACTGAAGATTGACAAAAGATGTGTCTGAACAGACTGTAATCCAGCCGTTTCCTGTGTGTATGTGTGAGAGAGAATGAGTAGGTGAGTGTCAGGCTACCAAATGCAATGTGGAAACAAAACTTTATTTTGTATGTATGTGAGAATGGTGCTTTTCTTAGGTTGAGTGGCTGTATTTTTTAAATATATTTGTTCCTTCCCCTTTTTTATTTTGTGTTTCTTTTTCTTTTTCTTTCTATATAACTAGAAAGAAAGAAAATGCAAAAGAAAAAAAGAAAAGGGAAAAAATATTAAAAAAACTATCCAACTTAACAAAAGAACCCCCACACTCACACAAACACACAAATACCAGAAAAGGGGAAAGCTATATATCTCGCAGATTAATCAAATTGCAAAGAATTTTCTAAATTTATTTTAAGGAAAAAAAAAATAAAATGAATGGTTCTCTAAATTGCAAAATGTTATAAAAAGTGGCACAAAATTATATTGAGTGATTTTGTTTAGTGGATAGAATTACCTTTTTCAAAAAGGGATGTTACTTATCTCCGGAATTAAATCCTTAACATCAGGAATAGCACTACTTTTCCAATTTTTCAAAATAATTATCTTTGCTATATCCAAGACCCTAAAACTATCCATCCTCAAAAATGGTCACACAATCTAAAGTTTTGGGACATAATTTAACGTATTACTAACATCTTTGACATAAAAATATTTCCTATAAATCTAGTTAGTTATCTGAAAATATTATTCCAAAATGATGCCAGTAAATCACAAGACCAAATCACATGACTTAACAACCCTGTAATGTTCCCCCTGGCTGTGATGGCAGCCTAGCCATTTCTCTACAAGTGTGACATCACACACATGTATGAAGAATAGAGCTAGTGGCATAATGCCATGACAAAAACAGGAAGATTCTGAAAATACCTACAACACTTTTGTCTGTCAACACTGAAAAAAAAACCTCAATGTATAATTGCTTAGGAGGTAAAAAGAATATACCAGTAGAAGAAACAAAAACCAAGCCAAATATTCTGAGATTTTGTAGAAGGCAACTCCACCTATGCTTGGGGCAAGCTTATTCTACCATGTACATGATATTAGATATTGCTTAGACAGCAGTGTCTGTCTTAGTCTCCCAAAATGTACTTGGAGTTTAACATCTGTTTATTATCAAGCAATAAGAGCAATTGTTCAATCTTTTATCCAAAAGAATGAAGGGGGAAAAATTCATAGGATTTATAAATGTTAACATAAATGAATAGTTTGGATATAGAGGTACATAATTTACATAGAGCTATATTAGAATAAGGGATGTGGTGGCTCAGTGGCTAAGATGCTGAGCTTGTCGATCGAAAGTTCAATGGTTTGAATCCCTAGTGCCACGTAATGGGGTCAGTTCCTGTTTCTTGACCCAGCTTCTGCCAACCTAGCAGTTCGAAAGCACGTAAAAAATGCAAGTAGAAAAATAGGGACCACCTTTGGTGGGAAGGTAACAGTGTTCCGTGCGTCTTTGGCGTTGAGTCATACCAGCCACATGACCACGGAGACGTCTTCGGACAGTGCTGGCTCTTCAGCTTTGAAACAGAGATGAGCACCGCCCCCTAGAGTTGGGAACGACTAGCACATATGTGCGAAGGGAACCTTTACCTTTATCTATATTAGAGAACTGGGTGAAAATCCCTCATCAGAGAGTAAATGAATTGGAGGCATTATCCTATGAGTTATCCAAATACATTGGAAGGGTGGAGGGTTGTGTTTTTTTTTTTACATTTTTTTCCTGTTTAAGAAAGAGTGCTTATCTTTAAACACTGGGTATTGATGGAATCATAAATATTATCTGAGAAAATCACATACTAATATATGGAGTTTCTGCATTTGTTACTCTTAGTGTAAATGTTTGGTAGAGCTTGGCACCAAACTGACAATATCTTCAGATTTGTTTTAGGAGGAAGACTTGGAGATCTTTCAAATGCAATGAAGAAAGATTGGGATGAACAGCTGTTTTGACTAAGCTGCATGCAACTGGAACACCACTTCCTTGTGAATCAAAATGTGGGTGAGTCAGAAATATATATTTTAATGATTCACTGGAAAAATCAGTTTTGGGGAAATAGGTTTATCTGAGAGTTTTAGTAATTACAGTATGTTTGTTCTTTTGGTTTCTAGTTCCTCAACATGGTGTACTTCAAATGTATGGGAACATAATTCCCAAAATTTTTGAAATGGTCGTCACAGTATTTCTAGATCCAGCCTTGGCAACTTGTAAGACTTCAACTTTCAGAATTCCCTAGCTGTCTTAAAATTGTTAAGGTTGGACACCCCTGATCTAGAGGGTGTCATAAGAGCTGTGGTTGGGCACTGGTTAGAATGCAGTATTCCAGGCTAACTCTGCACACTGCCAGAAGTTTGATCCTGACTGGCTCAAGGTTGACTCAGTCTTCCATTCTTCCAAGGTGGGTAAAATGACCCAGATTGTTGGGGACAATATGCTGTCCCCAACAGCATATTGTCCCCAATCTGTAAACTGCTTAGAGAACACAGTAAAGCACTATGAAGTGGTATATAAGTCTAAGTGTGATTGTGATTGCAATTGCGATAAGAGGGCTTCTAATTAGGATTGCCTATGGTTAATAGTTTTTTTATAATAAGACTATTCTTATCTGACAATAAGAAAACTAAGATCATGGCATCCGGCCCTCTCAAGTCCTGCAAATAGAGGGGGAAGAAATGGAGGTAGTGACAGATTTTATTTTCCTGGGCTCCAAGATCACCGCAGATGGAGACTGCAGCCAAGAAATTAAAAGACGCTTGCTCCTGGGGAGGAAATCTATGGCAAATCTAGATAGCATACTAAAAAGCAGAGACATCACCTTGCCAACAAAAGTGCTTATAGTCAAGGCTATGGTTTTCCCAGTTGCAATGTATGGCTGTGAAAGTGGGACCATAAGGAAGGCTGAGCGCCAAAGAATTGAGGCCTTTGAACTAAGGTGCTGGAGAAGACTCCTGCGAGTCCCTTGGACTGCAAGGCGATCAAACCGGTCAGTCCTAGAGGAAATCAACCCTGACTTCTCTTTAGAAGGCCAGATCCCGAAGATGAAACTCAAATACTTTGGCCACCTAATGAGAAGGAAGGACTCACTGGAGAAGAGCCTAATGCTGGGAAAGATTGAGGATAAAAGAAGAAGGGGACGACAGAGAACGAGGTGGCTGCATGGAGTCACTGAAGCAGTAGGTGTGAGCTTAAATGGAGTCCAGAGGATGGTAGAGGACAGGAAGGCCTGGAGGAACGTTGTCCATGGGGTCGCAATGGGTCAGACATGACTTCGCAACTAACAACAACAATGGTTAATAGATAAAAAAGCACCTCATCCAGCTTCTAAACTTTAGCCTTGGGAAACTTTGCTATTCTTTTCAACTTGAAGTCCTATATCCCCTTCTTACATAAACAGTAGTAAAGAATTGTGGGACATATAATACAAAATGTGTAGGAAACATCATGTTGTCCTTCCTTGACTTTACACAAATTACTTTATTAGGAACATATGTGAGTTTGAGATTTAGTAAGCATTGAGCCCTGGAGGCAAATGAAATGTGAATGCTATGGAAAGATTATATTTTTGACATAGGCTGTCCATAAAATAATTGTTCTCAAACATCCTTATAAGTAATCTGAAGTATGGCAGGGATTTCCTTAGTGAGAAATGTAAATTGGAGCAGTTAATAGTCTGAAGGAAGACAACTGCTATATAAAATACGAACTGTGCAACAGGAAAATAATATTACTGAGGTCATAGAGAGAACTGGAAACATTACCATTTTGGAAAAATATTTGCATTGAGCATGTTCTTCAATCCAAATCACAGCATTGTCAACCAAAAACTGGATTTCACTTACAAATGTGGATAGAAGTTATGTTTGATGAAACTGCACTGCCTTTTCTCCATTAAAGGGAAGCAAATTAGGGCAACAAAAATCTGAGCAACCACTAGATAGCAGCAAAGAATTAGTTCTCCATATTAGTTTGATGGCAGCTAGTAAGTTATCTGCTGTGAGATGGGCAGCTGCACAAATCATTCAAATAAACCAATTGAAAATAACATCTAAATAAACAACAAATTAATAACATTTGGATTTTTGAAGCTCATGTATTGTACTACTTCATGTATATATCTGATCTAATGGTTAAGGCACCAGGCTAGAAACAGGAGAATGTGAGCTCTAGTTCCACCTTTGCCATGGCTGGGTGCTTTGGGCCAGGTATTCTCTCTTATCTCAACCCACCTCACAGGGCGGATGTGGGCAAAATAAGAGGAGAAAAGAGTATTAGGTATGTTTGCTGCCTTGAGATATTTATAAAAATAATAAAAGCAGGATGAAAAAAAAATCTACAAAAATAAAATTTGAGAATTTTTTCTGCAGTTCTTTATCTTTATCACTGTTATCAAATTAAGGGTTTTTACTTTTTTTGCTTGTTTGTTTTAGGAGCAGCACCTCCCGGAGAAGTGCAGAATGTTTTTTGTGGTCCAGGGGCTGATGAACTACATCTCCCAGCATCCCTCTCAATCATTCTAAACAAGGCTGCTGGGAATAGCACTTTAATGATATCTGAAAAGCTACAAGTTCCCTACTTTGCTTCCGCATCTAATGCAGAAGAGAGGAGGATAGAAAGAGGTATGTTTGTGGAGAGTGGGAGGGTGAGAGAAAAGTCAAGATGACAGCTGTGACTGTCATCTTGACTTGTCATCTGCTCTTTTTCAGATGTAATATTATTATTATTATTATTATTATTATTAATAATAATAATAATAATAATAGCAATACCCAAAGGGCTACCCCGTTATTTAGAAATTCTAAATTTACCGGACTTGAACATTTTGACTCTACAAAAAACCACCTTACTCGGAACAGCTTACATCCTCCGACGATACCTTAACAGTTCCTAGGTCCTTGGTTAGGACTCGAGCTGCTGAGCTATTAACCAGCCTCAAAGGCTGTGAATCTCACTAAAGATTAACCAATAATAATAATAATAATAATAATAATAATAATAATAATATCATCATCATCATCATCATCATCATCATCATCATCATCATCATCATCATCTTCTTACCTATATCCAAAAAGTCATGAGAACATAAAGTGGAAAAAGTTATAGAAAATGAGAAGGTGAAGATCTTGTGGGACTTTCGAATACAGACCGATCATCAGTTGGAACACAATATGCCAGATATCACAGTTGTCGAAAACCGAAACGTACAATTTATTGACATCGCGGTACCAGGAGATGCCAGAGTCGAAGAAAAAGAACTGGAAAAAAATCACGAAATCATGACCTGGCCATCGAAACTACATGGCTATGGATGAAACATGTAACCGTGATATCCATTGTCATCATGGCGCTTGGTTCCATGTCCAAGAATTTTATAAGATACATCAACAAATTGCAGTTTCCTGCAATAACACCAGCAGAACAGCAAAAAATTGCACTACTTGGAACATCGTACATCTTAAGAAGGTACTTGGTTGATACTTAGGATGCTGGGAGCAACCCGAGGTGGCACAGTGGTTAGGGTGCAGTAGTGCAGCTACTTCAACTGACTGCTAGTTTAGCAGATCAGCGGATCAAATCTCACCGGCTCAAGGTTGACTCAGCCTTCCATCCTTCCGAGGTGGGTAAAATGAGGACCCAGATTGTTTTTTTTTTTTAATTAAAAAGTTTTATCAGGTATTACAACAATTTTTTCCCATCCCTCCTCCCCCCCTTCCCTCCTCCACCCATCCCCCGATCCCTCATCCCCCCTCTCCCTCCAACCCCCCTCCCCCCCACCCACCCCGGACTTCCCAGAGCAAATACAGGGTATAACATTTAACAAACATAAACTAAAATATGCTAGCTTTCTGTAGGCTCCAAATTCCCTCTTGCTCTTTAACTCCCCTTTCAACTAACAAAACATAATTCAAAAAGAAAATTTTGGTTTCATTCATAGGCTATTTGAAACTTTTTTGTCCGATATTTGTTTTGAATATAGTCAATCCATCTTCTCCATTCCAATATATATCTTTCATTTGAATGGTCCTTCAAGTATGCCGAAATTTTTGCCATCTCTGCTAAGTTCACTACTTTTAATGTCCATTCTTCAATAGTTGGTAAGTCTTCCTTCTTCCAATACTGTGCCACCAAAAGTCTGGCTGCTGTTATTAAATTTAAAATCAATTTAGTCTCTATAACTGTACAATCTGTAATTATACCCAACAAAAAGAACTGTGGAGTAAATTTTATCTTCTTTTTGAGAATGTTTTGGATAATCCACCATATTTTTATCCAAAATGCCTTAATTTTTTTACATGTCCACCGTATATGATAATACGTGGCATCATCACATTCGTATCTCCAACACTTAGGTTGCACACTTGGATACATACAGGCTAGCTTTTTAGGATCTAGATGCCATCTATAAAACATTTTATAAAAATTCTCTCTTAAATTTTGGGCTTGCGTAAACTTCACATTTCTAACCCATATTTTTTCCCACGTTTCCATCATTATTGGTTCTTCAATATTTTGTGCCCATTTTATCATACAGTCCTTAACTAACTCCGTTTCTGAATCTATTTCTACCAGTGCATTATACAACCTTTTTATATGCATTTGACTTTGATCTCTAATTTGTTTTACCAAGTTCTCCTCATTTTGCAAGATACCAATTTTTTGATCTTCTCTCCATCTAGCTTGCAGCTGTACATACTAGGACCCAGATTATTGGGGGCAATATGCTATTTAGTATACTGTCTTTGGTGTAAGTCGCCCAGAGTCCTCGGAAATATGAATAATAAAATAAAAAATAATAAAAATAATAAAAATAATATCAACCATTAACACCAGTCAAAGGTATTTGTGATGCATTTTTGAATGTTTAATTGACTGAGTTTCATGTTTAATGAATAAAGTAAATAATAATAATAAAGATTATTATTGTGAAGATGGTGAAGATCTTGTGGGACTTTCGAATACAGACGGATCATCATTTGGAACACAACATGCCAGATATCACAGTTATCAAGGGCCAAAGTGTACAGTTTATTGATATTGCTGTACCAGGAGACACCAGAGTCGAAGAAAAAGAATTGGAAAAAAATCACGAAATATTGTGACCTGGCCATCGAAACTACACAGTTATGTATGAAACTTCAGAGCACCCCCAAACCCTGAAGGCAAGCTGTTCCACTGGTAAATTGTTTTCACTGTTAGGAAGTTTCTCCTTAGTTCTAAGATTGCTTCTCCCTTTGATTAGTCTCCATCCATTGTTTCTTGTCTTGCCTTCTGATGCTTTGGTAAATAGGTTGACCCCCTCTTCTTTGTGGCAGCCCCTCAAATACTGGAACACTGCTATCATGTCATCCCTAGTCCTTCTTTTCACTAGACTAGACAAACCCGATTTCTGATAGCTTCATAGATACAGAGGCTTGTGATTCTTTTCTTAGACCTAGGACTACCATGCCTGGGCTACATATTTCTGAGTTATGTAAGACTTTTCTGAATCTCTTTGTTGCTAGTTTGTGGATTTTGTCTCTTATTTCAAGCAACTTATTACAGGGGGAAAACACACCTTCAGAAAGAGGTGGGGCAGGATTTCCTGTTTTTTTGCACTTAACCTGAGTAGTCTGTAAAGAGCTAGTAGTCACTAAAGTAGACGCCATGGAAAGGGAGGAGTTGTAGTTTCCCCAAATTCTCTGTTTAAATGTTTTCTTTACAAATGGATAGATAAGAAAATAAACTATGGTATGTGCAATGTATTTTCTCAAAAAAGCAGGAGCGGATAGGGGTGTGTTGGGGATGGCTGAGGTCATGTACTTACTTCTAAGCCATGATTTAGAAATCAGAGGAGCTAGTAGGTTCATGCTACGTGATAAGGTAAAACAAGCGCTTCTCATTTTAGTGAAATGTGTGAAGAGAAACAGAGAGATTTCCAAGTCAGAGCCTTCACTTAACCTGCTTTTCTTCTTCTTTCCTAATTATATATTCAAGCACACAAATATGCACATACACTCAAAGGATTTGATTCAGGGGTGAAATCCATCAGGTTCTGACAGGTTCTGGAGAACCGGTAGCGGAAATTTTGAGCAGTTCGGAGAACTGGCAAATACCACCTCTGACTGGCCCCAGAGTGGGGTGGGAATGGAGATTTTGCAATATCCTTCCGCCAGGAGTGGGGAGGGAATGGGGATTTTGCAGTATCCTTCCCCTGCTACGCCCACCAAGCCACGCCCACCAAGCCACACCACGCCCACCAAGCCATGCCCACAGAACCGGTAGTAAAAAAAATTGGATTTTACCACTGATTTGATTGCAGAAGTCCCTGGAAATGACCCAGCCTCAATGTAGACTGAAATAGCTTACCAAAAGCCATAAACTGAAGCAATCTAGAATAGTTTTTAAAACTACATAAAGCTGTATGCTGGAGAGCTGGGGTAAAGTAACAAAAATAAATGGTATGTTTTCATAATATCAATCTTCAGCCTAAACTTTTAGAACTCAAGTATTATTTATTCAAGCAGTTGTGCTAGGTCAGTGAGCACATTTGTAAGTCCCACATGAGTTGTGACTTCAGTAGAACTTCTTTCCTCCCCTCCTTTGCCCAGGTCACATTGTCTCATTAGGTGTTCTGATATCTCTATGGCAACCTCTTCAAGCCTTTGCCAAACATCTGTTGAGATGACCTTGGTTCCCACAGGATGATTTTTTTGTTGTTGTCTGGTCTAGCGTGGCAAGCTAAGAAACGAAAAGAGCCTGTGACAACAGTGCAAGTTTCAAAGTTGACACCTGGATCTTTTAACTATTCCTTTATTTCCAACCTTTTCAACATCTTGGTGACTTTCCTGAGCATGTTTCAATTTATTTATTTTTCTCTTTGAACGTTGGCACCCCAAAATTTCCCTTCTCCTTAGTGCAAGATTCCCAAATCTGAACTAGACCAAATTAATAGTCTGAACACGAGCTTCAATATGTTGCTGAATATTAATAATATGCACCAAGACAAATTCCTTGTGTGTCCAATCACACTTGGCCAATAAAAATTCTATTCTATTCTATTCTATTTCCTTTTTTATTTATTTATTTAAAAAAATACATCAAGAAAAAGAAATAGTCAAACAAATGATCGCGACAGGAACTTTACATGATATTTACACTTTCTACGGTATGTAGACTTCAGTCAGATTTAACAAATATTAAACATAATCCTGGTTATATTTGACTTTTTGGGCGTTTGTTGTTCAACCAAACATACCATTTGTCCCAACATTGGAAATATAGTCCTTTTGATCTCTCAATGCTTTAGTCAGTCTGTCGGCTTCCGCATAAACCAAAATTTTCTCCAAAATCAAGTCTTCAGCCGGTAGGTCTTTCCCCTTCCAATATTGGGCAAAACATATTCTTGCTGACGTGGTGATAAAAACACACAGACACCATATATTTGTGCCTATGTTGTCTGGCCTAATGTTCAGTAGGTAGTACTCTGGTTTCAGAATTAGGTTATAACCTGTGATTTCCATAATCCATGCCTGTATGATTTTCCAGAATTCAGTCATCCTGGAACAGGTCCACCACATGTGGAAATAGGTGCCAATCTCCCCACACTTCCAACAGTTTGGTGAGAGATTTGAATACATTTTAGAAAGACGAGCAGGTGGAAGGTGCCATTTATACAGCATCTTGTACACATTTTCTTTGTATGATGTTGCCCACAGGAACCTCATTGGAAATAGAATAGAACGCCTTACACTTATTCTATTCTATTTCCAATGAGGTTCAAATATATAAAAGATGAATTACTGTACTAATTGAAACCTAAAATATGATACATAATATGAAATGGATTTCCAGCAGTCTGCCCCAATCGAGTGGCCACCCAAGGGGGAGAGCAAGAAAGATGCACACACGCACGCACACACACACACACACACCTGTCAATCATTTGGCTAGAAAAGTGTAGATTACAGTTTTCTGTATTCATGTGTGTTATTTTCTCATCAAAAATTCAGTGAATGTCAAAGTGTCCTTGGGTGTCGAACATCTGATGTGGACTTTGATAGATCCTAAATATATTTCAGAAAACAATAAAAAAGTGTCAGTATATAGTACCCACCTTTTGCAAAATTGGGGTCACAGCCATAGCGAATTAATAAAAACCTTCAATTAAGCGATTAAAAGCAAATAGGTTTTCTTAAATAATGTTTATTGAATCAGAAGGAAATCAAAATATACAAGTATTTAAAATTCAGGTGCTAGTTTAAATTATAACATTAGTCTTCCTGTTCCTTACTTTTACAATAATGAATAGAATGTGTTTGTATATGTAGCATAGATGTGCTATAAAAAGTTCTTACCACAGAATGTTTGTAAATCAGTTATAATTTGCATTTGTTCTTCCAATCCATTTTTTAAAAAAGAAATCATATAATTGTATAACCTAACAATCTGATCTTCCCCTGCACAACAATACACAAATTATATTAATAACACAGAAGTAAATATGTCCTTTAGGTTAGTAATAAAAGGGCCTCCATACTGCCCCCTTGTGTTGGATTCTGGTTAATACTTTAATTACTTTTGAGAAGTAAACTTCTTGCATTTCATTACATGAAGACAGAAATAGATGAGAATTAGTGAGAAATCCTGTAAATTTCAGCTTTTTCAATAGAATTACAGGTAGACTCACAACCATTGTTTGACAACCATTTGCAGTCATAATGATGCTGAAAAAAAATGACTTTTAACCAGTCCTTGCACTTAAGACCATCATGTGACGATTAAGTCACATGATCAAAATCCAGACACTTACCGACTGGCATATAATCACAATGGTTGCAGTGTCCCAGAGTCACATGATCGCCATTTGCAACCTTACGACAAAGTCAAATTCAATTAAGCCAGATTCGAATAACAACTCTGGCAGAAAAAATCATAAAATAGAGCACGAGACTCACTTTACAACCAGCTCACTTAGTGATGGGAATTCTGTCCCAGTTGTAGTTGTAACTTGAGAACTGCCTGAAATCATTTGAAAACCAATTTCAAAAATGCCTTTAAAAAATTATGAATGCAGCCCTGGTATTCATGATCAACAATGGGGCACTGGTTGTAACCCAACTGTAGTATATTCCTGTGTTTTGAAAATAGTTTAGATTACAACTTGCAATGGAGGTTTTTGGGGTTTTCATTTTATCTTTTTCCCTGGAAAATGGTACCATTTAAAGAGGATCCCCCTGATCATATACAGGAGGTCCTTGACTTACAACAATTCATTTAGCGACTGTTCAAAGTTAGAATGGCACTGAAAAAAGTGACTTATGTTCGTTTTTCACAGTTACGACTTCTGCAGCATCCTCATGATCATGTGATCAAACTTCAGATGCTTGACAACTGATTCATACTTATGACCATTGTCCCAAGGTCATGCGATCACCTTTTGCGACCTTCTGACAAGCAAAGTCAATGTGGAAAGCCAGATTCACTTAACAACCAGGTTACTAATTTATCTACGGCAGTGATTCACTTAGCAACAGTGGCAAGAGAGGTGGTAAGATGGGGCAAAACTCAGTTAACAAATGTCTCACTTAACAACAGAAATGTTGGGCTCCATTGTGATTGTAAATCGAGGACTACCTGTAATATACATCTAACTAAAAACCTTTTAATCTCATCCTTTTCTAATTGTCTACTACAACCCTAAGAAACCTACTCAAATATAAACTCCACTGTCCACTGAATCTTACATTATATTATCTTTATAACTGCAACCTTTCATACTCTGCTCAATCGCTCCCCATACCTGCATTTGCAAACATCACATAATGGCTCAGCTCGTCATTGACAATTGATGTCAATGAGTGTGCATTGTTATCTGATAAAACTACAAATAAGGGTGACCTAGAAAAGGAGATATGAAAGTGTGGCTTGAAATATGCTTTTAAACCAGGGGTGAAATGCTCCCGGTTCGGACTGGATCGCCCGATCCGGTAGCGATGGCAGCGGGTGGTTCGGAGAACCGGTAGCAAAAATCCCTGCGCCCCCCCCTTGCCTAGCTGAGCCGCGTGATCATCAGAGGCTGTTTTTTTACTTTTAAAAGATTTTTTTCTACAACCTCTTCAGCCGAAAAAATGCTTTTAAAAGTAAAAAAAAAAAGCCTCTGATGATCGCCCGGCTCAGCTGGGATCGTCAGAGGCTTTGAAAAGTATTTTTTTCTGCAACCTTTTTGGCCGAAGAGGTTGTAGGAAAAAAAATGCTTTTAAAAGCCTCTGAGGATCCCAGCTGAGTTGCCTGATCGTCAGAGGCTTCTAAAAGCATTTTTTCTGCAGAAGTTGTGAATGCTCCAGCACTGGAAATTTTTAAGAAGATGTTGGATAACCATTTGTCTGAAGTGGTGTAGGGTTTCCTGCCTGGGCAGGGGGTTGGACTAGAAGACCTCCAAAGTTCCTTCCAACTCTGTTATTCTATTCTATTCTATTCTATTCTATTCTATTCTATTCTATTCTATTCTATTCTATTCTATTCTATTCTATTCTATTCTATTCTATTCTAATATTTATCTCCACATTAGTACTACTGTTTTACTATAAACCACAATGTTCCTAGCTACAATTAAAATTAACCCCAGATTACCCATGTGAAGCATGAAATATTTTCAGATCCTAATCGGGTATGTACAGGTAGTCCTCAATTTACAACAATTCATTTAGTAATTCTTTGACATTACAATGGCACTAGCAAAAGTGACTTATGACCGTTTTTTCACATTTATAATGATTGCAGCATCTCCACAATCATGTAATCAAAATTCAGATGCTTTGCAACTGACTCATATTTATGATGTTGCAATGTGCTCGTGTTATGCGATCGTCTTTTGTCATCTTTTGACAAGCTAAATTACGAACTTAGCAACTGCAGTGCTTCCCTTAACAATTGTGACAAGAAAGGTCATAAAATTGGGCAAAATTCACATAACACCTGTCTCGCTTAGCAACAGAAATTTTGGGCTCAATTGTGGTCATAAATTGAGGGCTATCTGTGCATTGCTTTTAACAAGAGGCCAGATCCAGGATCAAAGTTCAAGATCAAAAGTTCAGAACTCTGAACAGTATCCAAATGGTTGGTTGGTTTTTAATCTTAAATATTGAGTTGGTTTGCCACTTCGAACAGATATCTCATGGGATGAAGGGACTCAGATTTTGAGAAATTATAAAGAAAACTTTAATTTGCTTTGAAGCAATTAGCCAATGCTTTCAGAATTATCCACTGTTTCACAGCTCATCCTCCACTAATGGCCAGGAAAGCATCCAAGCCAAAGATGAAAACACAAAAAGGGGGCAGAGCTTTGATTTGCACAGGCTCAATTGCGACTGAGCTCTTTTACTGCCCCTTACAGTAATGACCAAAATTGTGGAAATCTTTTGGGAAAAGTGTATTTTTCAGGTTTGATGGCTAATAACACCACTTTTTTTGGGAGTTTCAAGACAATCCTATTCCACTGCTGGAATGGCCTGGGAATAGCCCAGATCTTAACCCAACTGAAAATTTATGGAGCCGACTAAAGAAATTTTTTAGTCAGAAGCGACCAAGCAATAAAACCCTGTTATTAGAATCAATTATTCAATCTTGGTTTCACATTATAACAGCTGCAGAACTAAAAGACTTGGTTCACTCTATGGGAAGACCTTGTAAGGCCGTAATTCGTGCTAAAGGTTACCCAACTAAGTATTAACTGACATGGTGATAATTTTTGTATAGCTCGTTTTTTCTACGTGTTTCACTTTTCTTCTTTATACTGTAAATGCTATTCTCATAGCAAATCCTTCATAAAAGTTATTGCATTACATTCTTGATTAAATTAATTTTATGGTACTACTCCAAAATAATAATAATAATGGTATTATTAGCTAGTTTTAGCAAATACACTTTTCCCAAAAGATTTTCACAATTTTGGCCACTACTGCACAGATGCCCCTGTTTGTTATAGATCAATTCAAATGGCATTAGTTAGTACACTAACAGCCATTACCCATTAATTTTCTTCATGTTTCTATATCCAATCATGTTCTCACAGAGCAAGGAAACTGAATTTACATTATGCAAGTGACTGGAAAATAAACAAATTGCAAACATATGCAAATGGTGTTCTCTACATAACTGGGCAAACTAAGACAGATGATCCAAGATTGATATTCTAATTTGAGTAAGAGGACACTTTCCGAATTTATTCATACTGCAAACTGGTTCTGAGTAATTGCAAATAATTTTCGGCAATCAGAGATCATGAAACTACATTTACTGGGACTTATATGTTGCTCTAATTGTAGAAAGAGAGTTGGGCTAGTCTATGGTAATCAAAAAATCCGGAGATTTCTGATAGCATCTTTTCTGAATAACCAGTTTTATGGAAAGATATAAGCTTTGACGAGCTACTGTCACACTCATGAAAGTTTACATGTTTTAATAAAATTTGTGACTTGCAAAAAGTTGAATCAGTCTTCATCTGCTGTTCTCATCTAACAGGGCTCTGAAGTGCTAAATGGACCACAGGATCTACAATTAGATGTCCTAAGATGATCCTCTCTTAAAACAAGGACATTTGAAGAAAATTGGGATAGAGTTACATTTCATGGAGTTTGGGTAGGCATGGAGGAGAAATGCATTTTCTTCAATTTTAAAAATACAAACATACGGTATGCAGGTCACTTTTTCTGAGTTGTTTCTTCTGCATCACTATCCACACTTTGCACAATCCCGTGACATGATTTGCAGCTAAAAAGATGCACAGATATTTGCATACAATGCAGCAAAGTATAGGAAATATCAGTGCCTAAATGAAGCCCATTATGAACTCAGGATAGTAACACATATATATTAGAAATGCATAATGCATATACATTTGTAGGCAGGCTTTTTCCAGTTTTTTTTTAAATTTTGTTTTTGTTTTTTTTTTGGATTCAGAAAAAAGAATGAAACAAATCTTAACCCATTCCCCCATACTGGTAATGTCTATCCGCTTTTGGGTTTTGATAAATCTACCAGATGTCCTGGATGCTGAACTCCCTTTAAATCTTAGTGCCCTTGTAAGCTTTTGTTATTTTTTTTTTAACCTTTAAGAGAATATGTTCCGCAATTGGTAGTCTCTCAAAGCATATATTAGCATTCAGGGCAGCAAGTAGGTTTGATAGTGTTTAATTTGGATCATAGCCCAGGCTGCACCCCTACCATTCCATTGTATTGCTATGGGTTAGAACAGGGGTCGGCAACCCGTGGCTCTGGAGCCGCATGTGGCTCTTTCATCCCTCTGTTGCGGTTCCTTGCCTCTGGTTTACAATTTTATAGGGCTTTCAGTTAGGACAGGTAGAGGAAAAATGACGCTGCGCCAGGAGGAGACTCTATGGTGGGGGAAGCAGACTTCCGGTTGGCTCCAGAATTGAACGGGGAGGCTTCCGGTTAGGACCTTTGTGGCTCTTTGAGTATTTAAGGTTGCCGACCCCTGGGTTAGAAAAAGGAATGTCAGGTAACTAAACCAATTAGATGCTGCCTTTTTGAATGCATGCCCAATGAGAACACTGGAGTAGATCAATCTACCTCGTGGTCATCCCATGGAAGGTATCATGATCATTGCAGCAGGAAAGAAAATATATGTGGTGATTCAACAGACTGAACTGCAGTGAGGGTGGGCGAAGCAGTGGGAGAAGCAGTGGGTGGATGGTAGTAGAAACAGACAACCAACAAAACATCTTACTTGGAATGACCTTGGATTTGTATATCAGCCCCTAGTTTGTTACAGCCGCGAAAAGAAGGGAAGGAAAGATTGGGGCGGGGGGCGGGGGATAAATAATACCAATCATTTCTTTTTTCTTTCTGTCCTGAAAGGAGAAAAAGTAACGGTGATCCAGTGATTCTTCAGAGACTTCCAGTTGTTAATTATTTGGGTTTCACGATAGACATGATAGACACAGGATCTGTTTGTACCCCAGCATCTGACATCCGTTTGGGACTCTGGAGAAAAGGGAGAGAAACATGTAAACATTGTTGAAGATGCTCAAGAAATTATGTTTTTATACATTTCTCCAGTGGTAGGATTCAATTTTTTTTACCACCGGTTCTGTGGGCATGGCTTAGTGGGCGTGGCAAGCTTGGTGGGCGTGGCTTGGTGGGCATGGCAGGGGAAGGATATTGTAAAATATCCATTCCCTCCCCACTCCAGGGGAAGGTTACTGCAAAATCCCCATTTCCTCCCGATCAGCTGGGACTCAGGAGGCAGAGAATAGATGGGGGCGGGGCCAGTCAGAGGTGGTATTTACCGGTTCTCCAAACTACTCAAAATTTCCGCTACAAGTTCTCCAGAACCGGTCAGAACCTGCTGAATACCACCTCTGTATTTCTTTCTTTAGTGGGCTATTTTCTTTAGCCATATGATGGAGGAGTCTACATCCAGAATTGTGTGCACATTTTACTGTACAAACAAACAAACTTACTGCCATTATGAGGCAAATTCCATGTGAGAAAAAGCTGCAACATACAACATATGTATATTGGCGTCATGAGTCGCACATTTGCATGACGTTTTACGGTAATTTATTTTGTTCTGAGTGAGAAGGAACAAAGATTATGAAGCTTGTCACTCAGACCAGTGAACCCTTTTGAGGTGTTTGTCATGGTCAGAAGTAAGTCAAGATGGCAGCCATTTTAATACAATCAAAAAGCTAGCAGTTTTTTTTTAATGTGCATCACAACATAACAACCCCCCCCCCTTTCAATCAAAATCTTTGGATTGTTAAGAGTTGGCTTTAATTCAGCATGTATAAGGACTGGGAACTTTTTAAAAAGATAATATTCTGTCAGTAATTACATTTCCTGCACTGTTTCTGCATTTCTGTATATAATCTCATGTATCGTATTTAAAACATCAAGATGTAATATATTTCTTGATTGTGGAAGCACCTCAGAATCTTTGCTCAATCATATCACATTATTCATCAAAACAATTATCTCCTGCCTTATTTTTCTTTTCTTTCCTACGTGCTATAAGGCTTTGCATATGCAGAGATACAGGAAGAGGTTGACTTGGTTGACTCTGTGGTTCTAACTTATTACTGTTTTGAATAATATTAATGTTAAATGTTAACTAATATTAACATTTCACTTTACTTCTTTAAGAAAAAAACGAAATAAAACTAATGGTTTTTAAAACTTACAAATCCATTTAAAACTAATGGATTACTAATAGCTCCCAAAGGTTTCTGGGATATTCACATGCTATTTGTAAGTTTCCCATCTGGCAGGACATTGGACAAAATTCATTGATAATGGTTCTAGTGTAGTTCTCCTTTTAATGTCATCTTGCGCCTCCTATTTGAAATAAATATATAAATGCATAGACTCTATGCCATAGAGCTTGGCCCGAGGAGTCTGAAAAACATACATAAGAAAAGAGGAGCAGATAAAAATAGGATGAAATTGTTGAACCCAAGTTCTACAATGTGCAGTTGAGTCACAACTCCGGGGATGTAGTTTGCTGCAGCAGAAATTCCAGGAATACAAAAAAATCATCTTTTTCTTCTGGGGACAGAAATGGACTCAGTTGACACATTTAACTGATTACTAGCAATTTCTGGGAGTTGCATATTGAAACCCAAACAAATCACTTAGGTTGGCTTCACACACAAAGACTGAGTACAGTAAGGATGAAACAAACTAGAATTAGCATTTTGTGGAAATGAATCTGCTAGGTGTTTAGCAGCATCTTTAAAGCACAGGTAAAATATCTTTATCAGAAGATAATACCTTCCCCTAATAAGCTCAATCAGGTAACACTCTAGTGTGCAAATGGACCATCATGATCAACTTCCAGGGTGGTATATATGTATGTGTGTGTGTGTCTATATCTATATCCAGTGGTGGGATTCAACCAGTTCGCACCACTTCGGGAGAACCGGTTGTTAACTTTATGAGCAGTTTGGTGAACTGGTTGTTGGAAGAAATCATTAGGGCAGAGAACCGTTTGTTAAATTATTTGAATCCCATCACTATCACTATCACTATCACTATCTATCTATCTATCTATCTATCTATCTATCTATCTATCTATCTATCTACCTACCTACCTACCTACCTACCTACCTACCTACCTACCTATCTATACATATACTTGTATGTTTGTGTGTGTGTATATATATATATATAATCAAGATATCAGTCTATCTTGATTATTAGATTCTATATTTCATAACTGACCATAAGGATCCTGCAAAAGTAAAAGTTAGAAAATCTTTTCCCCATATTCAGATTCAAATGCAATAAAATATCCAATGAAGAAAGAAATGACAATGAATAATACTCTAATTTGATATGAAGCACTAAACTAAGCCTTTAATTTAAACTGCAATGTGATATGAGAAAAGAGATATATAGTTCTTTAATTCAAGGCATGACTTTGGAAAGAGATTTCTGGGCCTCAAAAAAAAAAAAAAAGGCAATTAAGCTGATTTCTCTGATTGCTTAGCCATAACCCAAATGGAAAACCACTTATTGAATAAAAATCCAGATTGAGCCATTTTTAAATTGCAGAATAACTTTTTCACAATCTAGTACTCTCGGGTGTCAAACTGGCAGCTGCAGGCCAGAATGCATCATGCGCAGGCCATGCCCAGTCCAGCCCAACCCAGCTCCACGAAGGGAAAAAAGTCATGATACCTGCCCCCCCCCTTTTTTTTAGTTTTTTAGCTTTTAATTTGTCAATGGGTTTTAATTCGAATTGTTTTAAATTTGGACCAAAGTATGTAATTCTTTTAATAATTTTAAATTTTGTATTGGTATGTGTTTTAGTTCTGGCTATGCACCGCCCTGAGTCCACTAGGAGAAGGGTGGTATACAAATTTTAAAATAACAAAAATAACAAATGTGATGGCAACATGACGCACGAGTTTGACACCTGTGTTCTAGATGGACTTAGACATCAACTCCCAGAATCCCTGCCAGTTTTCAGATGCGCTAGTAGGGAATTCTGGGAGCTGGTCCCAATAGAATTAGAGGGCACCAGGTTGGCCAAAGATTCCACTTCATCTGAGTCCCAAAGCAATCCAGAATGAAGAATTTGGTACTCATTTGGTCTTATAGCTCTCCTTTTGGTAATCTCGGAAGGGCCAGATCTCCCGCCAGCTTGGTGCCCCTTCCCTTCAAATCATTACTCTCCCATTCAGTGGTGGGTTTCTACCGGTTTGCCCCGGTTTGGGCGAACTGGTAGCGGCAGCAACAGGAGGCTCCGCCCACCCTCCCAGACGTCATCATGAATGCTCTACGCATGCACAGAAGATTCGCATGTGCAGAAGTTCCAAAACGGTAGCAAAGGTAAGTGAAACCCACTACTGCTCCCATTCATGCTTAGGAAAATAATGAAGGTGCAGGAGCTATTCTCCTCTCCTCAAGAACGTTTTCTTTGAGGAAGTACTGGCTAAGCAGGGTTTACTAAGGGAAGATGAAGGTAACCTACAAGGCCCTTGAAAAACGCTCCGAGGGTCTGTCGCTTCTCCATTCGCTTGAGAGGGCTTTGTTGTGCTGCATCCTCTCCATTCTGAAGGGAGTCTATCTCGGCTGCTTCTTCTTGTCCGGACTCTTGTGGATCCTTGGTTTTCTGGGAGATCTCTTGCGACTTGTTTAGGTTGTCCGTGGAATTCTTGCGGCTCCCTTTGCTTGCAGAATCTCGAGTCTCAGCCTGGGTCAAAGGTCTGTCTGTGAAGTCCAGGGTCTAGAGCAGTTTCAAACAGGGTTACTTGGTCGGTGGGTTTAAAAGAAGAAATGGGGCAGCTTGATTTGCAAAGGGAAAGCCCAAAGGAGGAACAATTTGTTTCCTTGGGAGACCATGAGTTGCAATCTTACACCCGATAAAGGTAAAGGCTATATGTGCTAGTTGTTCCCGACTCTAGGAGGTGGTGCTCATCTCCGTTTCAAAGCCGAAGAGCCAACTCTGTCCGAAGACATCTCCCTGGTCATGTGGCTGGCATGACTAAACGCCAAAGGTGCACAGAATGCTGTTACCTTCCCACCAAAGGTGGTCCCTATTTTTCTACTTGCATTTTTTACGTGCTTTCGAACTGCTAGTTTGGCAGAAGCCGGGACAAGTAACGGGAGCTCACCCTGTTATGCGGCACTAGGGATTCGAACTCCTGAACTGCCGACCTTTCGATCGACAAACTCAGTGTCTTAGCCACTGAGCCACCACGTCCCTTACACCCAATATGCAGGACTTAAATGCCAGTAGTGGGCTTGGTTCAGGGGTGTCCATACAGTACATTCAAAAAAGTAAAGGTGTCGGACAATTTAAGCAAGTATATGTTAATAAATACTATAAATCAGTTGGAACACAAAGAATGGAGAAATCAAAAACCAAATACCTATCTATATTATTTTTGGTCCTCCCTCCCTCCTTCTTTCCTTCTTTCTTCCCTTCCAAAAAGTAGTGGTGATTTTGGCAGTAACCCCAAAGATTTATACATTTTCCCATACCATAAAAAACAACTTCCGGTATGCCACCAGGGTAATCTTCTTGACATTTTTTTTAAAACCATACCCTGATGAGACCCCTGACACAGGGAAGACCAGTAACAGTAACAGAGTTAGAAGGGACCTTGGAGGTCATCTAGTCCAACCCCCTGCTCACAGGAGACCTGTACTAGGGATTTGAACCGCCGAACTGCCGACCTTTCTGATTGACAAGCTCATGTTTTAGCCACCTAGTTAGGTTTAGTCCCCTTGTACAGCAAACATAATCTGTCACATAAGTGATCTTCTGTAATCCTGTGTTTATGTGAATAAAAACAACATCACTGGTTTTCTGAAATATCTCCCCCGGCCCTTCCCTTATTTCTGGATTTTTATATTTATTTTCTTTAAGGATAAAAAAAAAAGGGGGGGGGGAAGCTGTTTGTCCTAGAGTTAGGAGCAAATAACTCTTCTGGCACTGGCATATGCTGTGTCAGCATTCCTCCCTTCCAACTTGTATCACCTTTTTACAGCAAAGGTAGGCCGGTATATTAGTGCCCTCCAGGATTTTAACATACACAAGCTCCAACCAACAAAGCCAGTGGCAAGGAAGGTATATCCCAGGGCTGTCAAACTCCCAGCCCGCAGGCCGGATGCGTCACACACTGTCCATGCCCCCGCCCAGTTTAGCAAGGGGGGAGGGAATTCTGATACGTCACCTGATGCTGCCATGACAACGTGCGTTTGACACCCCTGGTGTATCCAGAGTATCCCAAAGCATATTATTTCTAATATTGCTTGGGTTGGTATTTATCTCCGTGATTTCAAAAGTCAATACAAGGTTTGATAGAATATAATCTATTGAAATCGTTAGATATAAAGGAATTCAGAGCTGATCTTTGGAAATGTACAGGAAACACAGAAGGAAGGAAGGAAGGAAGGAAGGAAGGAAGGAAGGAAGGAAGGAAGGAAGAAAGGAAGGGAGGGAGGGAGGGTTAGCCAAGTAGGAGGGATCTGGAAAAGAGACCACACAGTCCAAAGATGAAAAGAAATGTGAGGGGAAAAAATATCAAAATAACCCTTCCTTGATGTTATAATTATTATTGTTATGTAAGAAGAAATATATATTCCTGTATTTTCCCACCCCGGAATTTATTATTTTCTTTGTTGGGGAAAGGATTTACCGTATTCAGACAAGGAAAATAATTAGTGTTTGCACACTGCACAGAGTCACTCTGAGAGTGAGATGGGTGGTACCTAAATTTGGTAAATAAATAAATAAATATTTGTTTTTTTACCGGAAGAGCTAAGAACCTAAGAGGTAAAGCTAGAAACGGGGTCTGTCTACGTTGTACAGGGAGTTAAATGGACTTTCCTAATTTTAGTCAAAGGAGCCTGTAAAATTCTGCATGGAACCACAAATGGAGAAAAGATCCATTTCATTTACTTTATTGTACTTTATTGTTTTTGCAAAGACAACACAAGTACAAGAGAGCGTGTTTCAGACAAAGGAAGGAAAAAAAAGAACAGGCTACAGTACAGATAAAGAACAAGGTACAAAATGGCACTGTTGATAATGGCTGCAGTTTCAAATTACAAAGTACAAAGTATTTAATATTCATCCATCGCCTTTTGTATTTGGAAGTCTGGAATAAGGAACTAACTAAACACCCAAAACAACACATTCTTTTAAACTGGCTCATTGAGGAAAAGTAGGGTAATAACCAGGCATGTGCTAAAGACTGCAAAACAAAAATGATGCAAGGGCATCAGATGACAACTTTGTTTTTAAAGGTTCTACATTTAATTAACTTAGACTCCGTGCTCTGGTCTGCAGCCTCTATTTTCAAAATAGTTGGAATTGCAGAGCCAATTTCTAGCCTGAACAACCAGGCTTAATTTAACCTTCCTTAACTGGGCTGAAAATACTAGGAGTCACAATCCAACATTTCTGAAGAATATGAGGTAGAGGAGGATGGGAATCAGTGGTGGGTTGTATAGAACCAGTAATAAAACTGGCGGGAGGCTCCGCCCACTGACCCCAACATCATCAGAATGCTTTTGCGCATGCGCAGAAGAGCGCGCACACGAGTAAAGCTCGCACGCGCAGCCCCATTGCGAACTGGTAGTAAAGGTAAGTAGAACCCACCCATGATGGGAATGCTGCATCTTTTCAATAATAATGATAAGGCTATTGCTCAACCAATGTTTTTCAACCATGGCAACTTTAAGATAAATGCACGTTGGCTGGGGAATGCTGGTAATTGAGTCCACCCATCTTTAAAGTTGCCAAGATTGTGAAACACTACCCAAAAATGGTTTAACTATTATATTAATGCCATTTTTCTTCATTTTAGCTTCAGTTTTGAATTGAGTGGTTTTCAAAAGAATTTAAAACCAACAGTGCCACTTTCAGTGCAAAAAGTATTAGGAATCAAAGGCAGAAGGAAATACATAAAGTTGTATATCAAATATAATACTCAAGGATCATGTACGTTCTCATTAAATCCCAGAAGAAGAGTTCAGTTGAACCATCACCAAAGGAAAACTGAATGATCCATCCACTTACTTGGTGATCAGGTGCTGACCCATTTATTTCAGGAGGAGTTACCCCTGTGTCACTCCTGACTGACTAAAATAACAAAGGATTATATGAAGTTTTTCCTACAATGATTATAAATGATTGTACACAGGAGTTTAACTGAGCCTTCCAGTTTCAGGACTTAGGAACACAATGACCAAAAAAAAAAAAAAAAAAAAAAAAAGCATGTTATTTCTTTTCTCATAGGAATGTCCTCTAGGGAACCTTTAGCCAAGCTTGGGAGTGTCCTGTGAACGTCCATTTAGAATAAATATATGGTCTACCACACCATTTGTCATACCTTTTTATGTCTTTCTTATATAGTCTATCAATTGTTCCCTCAGAAACGATTTGTTTCAGTGTGTCAGGTTTTAGACTAGGACTTGTTAGTAGACCACAGAACTCCTGACACTTCACTCTTAGTTGACTTTTCAACTTGAGTTGGCAGGAAAATCTCAGAGGTGACATGGTTAGATTAGAATCTTTATTATATATGAAATAATTCATGTGGTAAAAGCCCTTTACTCAGGAGCATATCTGCTGGAGAGTCATTAAAATTCTGCCTACTATCAAATGTTATAGATGAACTATACAGATATACTGTGAGGTGGACTTATGGGCAACTTTTAACATTCCTTTTATATTCCTTACTAGCCATTTTGTGGAATGGAGGCCCAAATTTGGGTTCACTGTTGGTCTAGTAAAATGATCATCCATCCATGCAATCTGATGAACCCAACCCAACATAGGGCTGTTACGAAAACTTTTTAATTAGCTGTCCCATCATATTTACTATTAATTAAACTTTAAGATGTGTGACTTCTCAATGATTGTAATACAGCTGGCATACAAATCCAGGAATATCGGTCTTACCAGTTTAAAGAATTTTCTCAAATTGGTTTTGGTAGGTCTCTCCTCTCCTTTGGACTTGGTTTCTGCAATTTCCTGGCTCCTTCTTTCATCTTTCACTGGCACTTCTGGAGATGCTTCAATTCTCTCGGTGTTTATCACCTCTATGTCATCTGTGGGGGTCTGCAATGATTCAAAAGAAGTGTTATCAAGGATGTGTGAATTCATCCAAGACATTTAGATCAGTCAAGATAAAATTCAGAAGACCTTCTCTCAGTGAGGCTGAAGAAGCAAACTAGGTGTTCTGCTTCAAGAGGAAGCAAATTCATTGATTCCAAGGCTCACACCTCAAAAATCAAAACTACTAATTTCAGAGTCCCTGATGCAATCAGGCACTTGGGACTGAGTAGAGTAGAGTAGAGTAGAGTAGAGTAGAGTAGAGTAGAGTAGAATAGAATAGAATAGAATAGAATAGAATAGAATAGAATAGAATAGAATAGAATAGAATAGAATAGAATAGAATTCTTTATTGGCCAAGTGTGATTGGACACACAAGGAATTTGTCTTGGTGTATACGCTCTTGGTGTACATAAAAAGACAAGATACATTCATCAAGAATCATAAGGGACAACACTTAATGATAGTCATAGGGAAACAGTCAATATAAGGATACCAGCAACAAGGTTACAGTCATACAGTCATAAGTGGGAGGAGATGGGTGATAGGAACTATGAGAAGATTAATAGTAATGCAAACTTAGTAACTAGTTTGACAATGTTGAGCAAATTATTTGTTTAGCAGAGTGATGGCATTCAGGGAAAAAAACTGTTCTTGTGTCTAGTTGTTGTGGTGTGCAGTGCTCTATAGCATTGTTTTGAAGGTAGGAGTTGAAACAGTTTATGTCCAGGATGTGAGAGGTCTGTAAATATTTTCACAACCCTCTAATGAAGAAAGTAAAATAGATACATCCTTAATAATGTCCATTTATACCAGTGGTGGATTGCCCCCGGTTCACACCGGTTCTATAGAACCGGTAGTAAAACCGGCGGGAGACTCCGCCCACCGACCCCGACATCATCAGAATGCTTCTGCACATGTGCGGCCCCATTGCGAACTGGTAGTAAAGGTAAGTAGAACCCACCCCTGATTTATACTAATTGACAGTGGGCAGAAACATTTCTTTGACATTTAGGGCTGCATAGCATCATGCACCTCTTCTGCACGTTCTTTTGCCTGCAATCCAGAAGTGATATTTTAAAATTAGGAGAAAACTCTTAGAATGGAATCAGAGGTTTTTTTGCAGGCAGCCACTTGTCCTTATGATTATATCATAAGATTCAGCAAGTCATTGTCTCTGGATATTTTTATATTCCAGGAGTTACTGATTTTTTTCCCATTAAAAAAAATTAAACTGGACCCTATGCTCCACATACACACCCCTTCAGACTGAATTTTAGTGTAACACGTCTAACCCAATGTTATTGCAAACAAGATTCAGATTCAGATGGACACCAGGAACTGTTCTACAGTTATGCTTTACAATAAAGTTATGCTTTATTGATTAGCATTAGTTTTATATAATGTTAAAAGTTTTAAACCACTTGGAGAAGTATAAATGAATTTGAGAAGCAAGGTAGAATGCTTAATAAGAATAAAGATTAAATAGTATAAAGGTAGACTGAGATAGTGATCTTTATCCATATGAGAGAAGGAGAAGAGAAGAAGGAAGAGACATTGTGAAAAATGTTGGCTACTGTCAAAATTAGTGCTCTGATATTAGATTTCTCTCTTCGCTTTCATTAGTTTAATAAACATTACCATGAATTTGGCAATGTTATACCCTAGAGCAGTGATGGTGAACCTATGGCAGAGGTGGCACGCAGTGCCTTCTCTGTGGGCAAGCGAGCTGTCACCCCAGCTCAGCTCTGCTGTGCATGCGTGCGCACCTCCCACTGGTGAGCTAGTCTTCGGGTCTCTTTGGGGGGGTGCATGCAGGGGGCGTGTGTGCATGTGTGGGGTGGGGCACATGCAGGGGGCTGTGTGTGCAGCGTGGGGGGTGGAGTGCATGCAGGGGGCCACGTGTGCATGCGTGGGGGCAGGGCGCATGCGTAGGGGGGCCACACATGCATTGCATTTTGGGGGTTCAGGTGCATGCACTTTGGGCACTCAGTCCTGAAAAGGTTAGCCATCACTGCCCTAGAGGCTATGTCATATTGTGCAGTCCATATTGGGGATTAATTTAAGTACCTGTGAGTTGTGTGTATGAGGTAATGGTGTTACCAATAAAGGACAATATTTATAGCTCAGGATTGAAATGAGGGGTCTTCGATGCTTTCTGAGCTTGACTGTTTTCTTGCAGACGTCTCATTACTCAAACTAAGTAATGTCATCAGTGCTAGATTCTATGATGTTCTTCCACTTTTTCATTTAAGAGTTATCAACAGAAATTTAGCTGATACTTTTGTTAATAAAAAAAAATAGTCCTAATTAAACTGGTTGAGAAAAGTGGTAGAGTTAAAAGCAGCAGAGTTAATTTAATTAAAATTATAATTTAGTAAATTAGCGATTTTAAAGAAAACCGGAACACTTATCACTCATGATAATTAACTCATGATAATTATCTCATTATGTTATCATTGTGTCTGTTGCTAAAGTCTGTTTTTATTCTTTTCTATGCAGTGCAGTATAATAATCCTGTAATACCATCTGATGACAGAAGAAACCACAATGTCAAATATAATCCAAGATTATATCAATGCTTACACGCGGCTAATAATGAAAACACATTTATCGCATTAAAATATGATCCCACTGAAAGCAAACCTTTTATTTTTTAAAAAATAACCAGCTTCTCTCTCACACTATCACTTTAGCAGCTATATTTCTAATATTTCTCACAGTAACTCCATCCGTACACCATTTAGAAATTTTTATTTTTTTTCTCCAAAACTGAACACATGCTCCATTAAGCAGAAGGCTTCTGTCATGATTTACTTTTAAAAATAAAGTAATGTATGGGATTCTCATGAGAATATTGTATTTATTTTTTCCTGTCTTGTAATGTTCACTCAGCGGGTTTAATGTTACTGGTGATACAGCTATATCCTGGGAGGGATCTTTGTGATCAAAGAAAATGAGAGATATTCAGGAAATCGTTTGCTTTGAGTTCATGCTTGACTTGAAATCCATTCATTGTGAGCTGTAGTTTGGCAGGATGGGGCACAAATGTTGGTGTTATAATGTCCATGGCTTAGAAGTCGCTGTAGATACCCTTGAGTAGATGCTGCGGATTTCTGACATTAGAGTGCAATTGCTGGACTTCAGCCTCCAGATCCAGATTATTATTTTTTTGCTCCATCTTTTTATGCAAATAGTCATCACAATTCCAGAAATCACCTAGGTCAGTAGTGTCAAACTGGATTTCTTTGAGGGCCAGATCAGCGTTGTAGTTCTCCCCCGTGGGCTGCCTGGGGGTGGGGAGGGGGAGAGATGGGACAGATGCCTCCTGCAGCACTCTGCCGGCCAAAATGGGGCATTGGGGGGGGCTACACTCAGCCCTCCTGTGTCCCATTTTTGGCCTGGACAGCCTCCTGAAGCACTCTGCTGGCCAAAAGGGGGCAGGGGTGCACCCTGTTTTGGCTGGCAAAGTGCTATAGGAGGCCATCCAGGCCAAAAATGGGGCATGGGAGGGCCACACGTGGCCCCCCTGCACCCCGTTTTGGCTGCCAGAGGCACCGCGGGCTGGTCCTTTGCTATTTCCAGGCCAGCTCCGTGGGGCACATTTAAGCACCACACGAGCCGGATCCTGGCCCATGGGCCTTGAGTTTGACACCCCTGACCTAGGCAGTCATAGTGTATCCATTCTACAGACATGTCTAGGCTAGCAAAAGCATGATTGCTAGACTTTATTCTTAGATGTGGCTGTTGATTGCATGTTCTCACTTTTCCATCAAACATGCAAGGAGATGACCAGGACTGTTTTCAAAGATCTCTGTGGCTTCATTTCTGATAGGATCTCCTGCTTGAGTAGGGGTCTGGACTAGAAGACCACAAGATCCCTTCCAGCTCTGTTCTGATTGAGTGATTCCTCTAAGCTACACTGAATTTATGTCAAACCCAGGATTTCCTCACACTGCCTTCACACTGAACCACAGTGGGAATAATACATGAGCAGCCTGCTTAGGTAACTTCTGGAAACGTGATGGCTTCCTGGCTGGAATTGCATAAGAAGCATTAATTACCTTTCTTGAAAAGGCATCTTTGTTTAAATAAAAACGTAGTCGTAAAAAATATTCCCAGCAACTCATGGAAACTAACCAAACATCAATTGACAAATTAAATAGGAATAAAACAACAACAAAACTACTAATCAATTTAATTGTTCTTATATCATCTTATTTACAAACTCTATCACAGAACTTTGTTTTCAGACAATGCCAACAGCCTATTTGGCTGAAATATTCTGTATAAGGGATTACCAATTGCATACAGTTTATATATTTGTGATCATTTATAGGTGGAAGATCTCTGATCCTTATTACATTATATCAGGATTCCAAAGCTAGATTGATTCTGCCTTTGTTAACTCAACTAAATCAGTTCAGCATAGAAGAGAGAATCTATTTCCTGCTGACTAAGGTAGATGAACAAAATGAGTTGTGTTGTTTCCAGTGGCCACGAGGAAGATACGGATGTAGACGTTAACAGTACTGTTAATTTTAGGGGGTTTGAATTGAATTGATATAGTAATTTTATATGAGTTTTGCCAAAAACCTATGGTTGCAAATAAATGCACTACCAATAATATTTGTAACTTCCAAGTGAGTGACTCTAGAATCCAAACCAGGGATGAAATGCTCCCGGTTTGGACCGGATCGCCCGATCCAGTAGCGATGGTGGTGGGTGGTTTGGAGAACCAGTAGCAAAAATCCCTGCACCTCCCCCCGCCCATGCCCAGCTGAGCCGTACGATCATCAGAGGCTGGTTTTTTTACTTTTAAAAGCATTTTTTCTACAACCTCTTCAGCTGAAAAAATACTTTTAAAAGTAAAAAAAAAGCCTCTGATGATCATGCGGCTCAGCTAGGATCATCAGAGGCTTTTAAAAGCATTTTTTCTACAACCTCTTCGGCCGAAGATCGCCTCTGGCGATCCCAACTGAGTTGCCTGATTGTCAGAGTCTTTTAAAAGCATTTTTAAAATGCTTTTAAAAGTTAAAAAAAAAAAGTTGGCCATGCCCACCCAGTCACATTACCCCCCCCACCAAGCCACGCCCACAGAACCGGTAGTAACAAATTTTAGATTTCACCCCTGATCCAAACATACCTTTTTCCAAAAGAATTTACTTAGAGGTGTGGGAGTAGAAGAAGATCTTTCCTTGGTTATCTCCTTGGGAGCTTCATTGGTGACAACCACAACTGCTGGGGCTGGTTGTTGTACTGGAGCTTCTGGAGGTATGACAATTGGCTTCACTGCTGGAATTTCCTGAGCTGGAGGCACGTTTGTTTCCGGTTTTGTAACAGGGACAACGGGGACAGGCTGTTCGGTTGGCTAGAAACAAAATAAATCAAAAAATTGTTCCGGAGAAGATGATGTTCAAAGACCATCAATGGAAAAACACATTTGGCTACAGTAGAAGACAAAAGAACCTCAGAAAAACATGGCACACTGGCATCTTTTATTCCAGCACCCTCACACATTCATCTTTATCCATTAGAGGATTACATGAGGCAGGTGATGAAAATAATGTAGTCATCAATATGGGCGATCAAAAACTATAGAAATACTGTACGCAAATGGAAAACTCAGAGTTGTCTGTGTTGTTACTCACCTTGGTATTTGCTGTTTGTGGAACATCTTTTTTTGCCTAAAACAATGTAAAAAACACAAACACAAAGAGAAATCATGTGGGCATTTTCATTCTCTAAGAATAGAATTGGCTGTAATGATATTTAAGGATGTGTGGGGGGGATCCAGGCACTGCACAGGGTTTGACATGGTGAAGCCATTATAAAAAAGAGTTTGCTGGGTATATTTTCAGCATTTCTCTGACCTTCTAAAATGTTGAGCTGTGTGTCCTAAAATGTCACAGGGGACGAACTGGAGTATAAAACTGAAAACACAATGTAGCTAAACCATCTTGGAATGAAGGGTGGAGAAAGTTCCTAAGGAATTTTTCTTCGGTAATCTTATGCACCCGCAAGATTGGAAAGACAAGTCAGAAAAATGGAAGGACTTCATATAATGAATCCTTTCCCAGTCTGGATGGCCTGCAGATAGGTATGTCCTTCAATCCCCAGAACTGTCTATGGAGATTCTCAGTTATCCAAGTCATGGTTGTCCCAAAGGTGCTTTTTTTCAAGAGGCAACTGGAATTTCTTGGTTTTCTTTGAAGACATTTTGCTTCTCATCCAAGAAGCTTCTTCAGATCTGACTGAATTCATCTCCAGAATTCCAGTTTAGCCAGGCTATTGCTGAGAATTTTGGTAGCTGATATCCAGATGGGTTTAATTGGGATAGGCTAAGACAATTAAACTTTGCAATTTGCTATCACAAAGAGGAATGATAAATGTCAAATGGGAAGGCTTCAAAAGGGAGGAATTTGTGAACAATACAGCAATCAGTGTCTTGCCATCCTGATGGTTAAATGTCTCCAATTGCAGAGACAATATGACTCTCATTACCAGCAGGAGACATTGAATGGGATATTATGCTCGGCCAGTTGAGTCTTTGTTCTGATGTTCTTCTGAATCTGCATGATCTGAACTTACAATGATTTCACCATATCAGCAATCAAAAGGAAACACTTATATCAATATTAGTATCCGATATTAGGCAATGCCACTGCTTTCAGGTTCAAATTAGTTTTATGATGTAATCCTGGGGGAAAAAAATCTTAGGAGGAGGTGAGGGTATCTGAAGCAAATCTGTATGCATTAGTTTTTGGGTTATGCAGTATCTTTGATGAAGAGAATGCATCAATTCAGGTACTCTACACCATTGGGTAGAGATGGCCTCGTGGTAACTATATGGACACTGTCTTGTGAAGCTAATAGGAGTTTGTTGTTTTTGCAACTCCTCTTGGCAACCATCCAAAACCTGGGGTGGGACCCCAAGAACATGTCTTTACATGTGCATGTTGTCTTGGGTTTTGTAATGGTGTCCCATCCAAGGACCAATTAGCTCCAACTGTGCTTGCTTTTGAGTCCAGTCAAACTCAGCAGTGCTGAGCATGGAAAACTCATTTCATTTCCCAGGAAAAAAGAATCTATGTCAAGGCAATCCTTCATGTTTTCATCTTATAAAGCGGCCTTCCTGGTATTCCTCGATTCCAGAAAATATAACTTCAGCAACAGAGGGTCAATGCCTGGAATACACTATCTGACTCTGTGGTTTCTTCCCCAAACCCCCAAAACTTTACCCTTAGACTGTCTACTGCCAACCTCACCATATTCCTAAGAGGTCTGTAAGGGGCGTGCATAACCACACCAACGTGTCTACCATCCTTGTCTTAATATTCCCTTTTATTTGTATCCATCTCATGTATTCATAATTATGTCTATACTTATATCTGTTATCTAACACATGCTTGACAAAACAAATAAATAAATAATTATTGGTGCCATGATGATGCTGGAATTCAAGGAGTTGTTCTTACAACATATTAAATGTTGCCAGTTTAGGGCAAGTTATGTTAAAATTTCCTAAAATCAGCTCTTCTTCTATGATCAGTGTAGCTTCTTTTGTATGGAGCTTGAATTAACTGGGCCTATCGGATTTTTCATATGGAAGGAATTCAGTCAGTTTCCTTTTCTTCAATCCAGGACTAACAAGAATGAAAAACAAAGGTACTTGAGTCTTCCTTCCTTCCTGCCTGCCTGCCTGCCTGCCTGCCTGCCTCTTCTGTGATGACGGGTGAAAAGGGGGTAGTTATTGCATGATTGACAGTAGGCTGGGGGCAGGGCACTGAATTTCATGCTTTGTTTTCAACATTTCAAAGAGAAGGAAAGGCAGTCACACAGTTCAGCTTCAAATTGCTTTGTGGAGTGAAAGTAATGGCAGTATGGAATTGCTCTAAGTTCTGGTTAGGGTGACACAGGTTTTGTTAGTGAGAAAGACTCAATAACAAGCCACAGAAAATAGCAATGAATGAATGCAGTCAGTGGGTTCAGTTCCTTCTGCTGAACCCTGAATTCACAGATATTAATGGAGAGATAAACATTCAGAATTATCATGATACTTCCCTGCTGCCAAATTATATCTTTGCCAAAGCCAGCAACAATTCTAAACAATGTCCAACTCAAGCTTTGCTTTTCAGTCACTTTAGTTGCTGCATGCGTGCATTCAGGGTAAGAAGATTTAAAAGTTATCTGTTGTTATTCAGGGTTCCAGATCTCCGTGTTACTCTCCCATACCAACCTTATGTCTAAACAGTTTGCTAAATGTACTATGTCCTAATCGGGGGCTGTCTGGCTTCTTTTTCTTGGTGCTTTTGACAAGGGAGTCAGTCGCCGTCTTCTCAGCAAGCTGCCCACCATGGCCTGTTTGAGATCCCTTTGTGTGACATCAATCAAAGTTGAAGTTTCATTGCATGTTCTATTTTCCTTTTGCCCATAACAGGCATCAGCAATCGTTTATGCACAGTGTCTTTATGAAACTCAATACTCATATCCACAAATCTCACTTCACTCAAGAGAATTCTACATTTTGTTAGGTACTCTATAACAGTGCATTTTTTTTTCAATTATGGGTAACCCTCGGCTTACAACCACAATTGAGCCCAACCTTTCTATTGTTTAGGTGAGAACTTTGCTAAGTGAATTTTGCCTCATTGTAGGACCTTTCTTGCCCCAGTCGCTAAGTGAATCACCACAGTTGATAAGTAGTAACACAGTTAAGTGAAGCTGGCTTCCCCATTGATTTTGTGTGTCAAACGGTTGCAAAACATGACTTTGGGACACAGCAATGGTCATGAGTCAGTTGCGAAAATCTGAATTTTGATCACATGATCAATGATCATGGGGATACTACAAAGGTCGTAAGTGCAAAAAACAGTCATAAGTCACTTTTTTCAATGCCATTGTAAGAGTCACTAAATGAACTGTTGTAAGTCGAGGTCTACCTGTATTTGCAACAATATATTATTTGAGCATATATTTATCTAGCAAGAAATCCACACATATCTACCACTGAACTCCAGGGCACACCTTAGATCCATGATGGCGAACCTATGGCACACGTGCCACAGGTGGCACGCAGGGCCATATCTGTGGGCACACGAGTGTTGCCCTAGCTCAGCTCCAGCGCGCATGTGTGCGCTGGCTAGCTGATTTTCGGGCCTTCTGGGCCCACTGGAAGTCAGGAAATGGGCTGTTCCTGGCCTCCAGAGGGCCACCGGGGTGGGGGTGGGGAAGGCTGTTTTCACCCTCCCCAGGCTCCAAGAAAGCCTCTGGAGCCTGGGCAGGGCGAAAAACAGGCCTTCTGGGCCCACCGTGCCATCGTGTGCCAAAAGTGGGGGGAGTGTGAGGGGATCACGCGCACATGCACCAGGGGCAGGGCACATTGAATTATGGGTGGTGGCACGCACGTACGCGACCTCACCACGTTCCCGCCACTTTTGGCACACGACAGTATAAAGGTTAGCCTTAGATAATTTGTGGGTAGTTTCTGAGGATATATATAATAAACTAATGGGGCACCATGCTCTCGTTATACCTTTTATGGTATAATGAATTTTATCGATATCTGGCATTCTCTAATGAGACTATATTGCAACAAAAATCAACCAAAACCCAGGCAAGGACAATTTTACTTAACTATGGAGGTCTTATAAACCATTCACGGTGTTGGTCCTAACAGTGAAATAGAGAGCAGGTTATTTGAAAAATTGCCTAAATGCATACAATGCTGCTAATATAGAGCATAAGATCATCTTTGAGAATTTCTTAAGAAAGAGACAGGGTATTTTTGATTATGGCTTCAAATATTTGACTTGAGCCTGGCCTCTCATAGACCTTATAATAAGGTTTGAAGATTTTCTTCATTGGGGTTTTCAATGAGACTGTATTCACCCCAAATTTATAACACTGCTGAATATATGTTATACACTTTTTGCCTTTACTCTTATAAGTACATAGGTTTGTCAGAATATTATGAAAAAGATCAGCTGTGAATTTCCCACAGAATAGAAACCAAGAAGTCAGATTTGTTGAGATCTGGGTGGCATATCAGTTCAATATAGTGTTAAATATACGATCTGGAACGAGCTCCCCCCGGAGATATGGAGGATCCCGGATCTGCGCACCTTCCGTCGCGCGCTTAAGACTTTTTTATTTCATCAAGCTGGCCTGGCCTAAATCTTCTCCCCTTTTAAATGTAAATTTTAATTTGTTTTTAAATTATGGGGTATTTTAAATTCAGCCAAATTATTTAATTCGTTTTTAATCTATTTTAAATTTTTGTATTTATGTGTTTTATCTTGTGGCTGTTCACTGCCCTGAGTCCTTCGGGAGAAGGGTGGTATAGAAATTTAATAAAATAAAATAAATAAATAAAATAAATAAATGAAACCATATTTTCCCCAGAAACTCACAACCTACACACAATCCTGTTCCTCCATTTTATTTTTATGACAACATTGAGTTATAGGAAAGGGAGTGGTGTGGTGGCCTAGAGGTGGAGCTCTCGCCTCTCAATCAGGAGGCTGTGAGTTCGATTCTAGGTAGAGGCAGATATTTCTCCCTCTGGGCACAATGAGAATCTATCTGCTGTGAACTCTGCATTGGCAACAGGAAGGGCATTTGGCCAGTAAACACTCAGCTCCATTCATTTGCCCCGACTCCACCCTGATGCAAGGGATTATGGGGTCATTAAAAGACAAAAAAAAAAAAAAAAAGAGAGAGAGAGAAAGAGAGAGAGAGAGAGAGAGAGAGAGATACAGCAAAGGCTGAGATAATGGATTTAGAAAGGAGGCCTCCAATTTGGGGGCAAGTTTGACTTTCAAACTGATTGTCCCATCCTGCTGTATCCTTAGCCTCAAAGTTCTAATGGTTGATGCCAGATATATCTGTAGAATCACCATCGTCATACACAATCTGGTATTGAACTAGCAACTTGTGACCTGTTAGGTCATTGTTTCAGAGATATTTCCTTATTTAAGTAGAAAAAACAGAATGACCATTGGCCAAAAAGCAGTGGGAGTGATTCCTGACTTCCTGCCATCTTCCCCATTGACTTTCCTTATAGGAAGCTGGCAGGGAATGTCGGAAATGACAATCACGTGACATAGTTGACCACAGCAATGTGGTGGTATGATAACACTGAAGTGGCCACAACTTTGCCAAGTTTCAATCCCATAAGGCTCATAGGTTTTGGATTTAGGTCACATACTGTTAATAAGTCCCTTTTTATTTTATTATTAAAATTTATTTATTTTATTAAATTTCTATATTTGGAGCTTCTTTGATTAAAAATTGTTGCCCTGTGAGGTTTCCCAAATTGGAGGTTACAGACAATCAAAAAGGCACAAGAGTTTTAGTAGATGAGGCCGTAGCCTTACCAAAAACCTCTCTAGGTATAGAAATAAACCACACTCTGTTCTTACAACAATGGAAACCAAAACAAAACAGATGAGTGAAGCTAGTCATCGTGAGCATCATGCTTAATGAGAATTGAACTCAGATCCTTGTCTGACATAATTTACAATAGCTTTCCTCAAATGAGCAGCCTCCACTTGTCCAGCTTGGCTTCCAAGAATAATAAGGCAATTCTGAAGGTAAAATAAATGAGGATCATACTGTATATGCAGTTCTGAACATCATAAGAGTAGATCCAATAAATGAAATGAAATAAGTAAAAATAATGCAAATTAAATCACACATAAACTTTAAAATCACCCAACTTCATATCAGACGCAGTGCTTCCCCATTTAGGATGAGATGTGTGTATGAATCAGTCCTGGAATACCGAAGTAGGTAACACTTCTCGCCCCCAAGAA
Source organism: Pantherophis guttatus (assembly GCF_059756535.1). NCBI lineage: Eukaryota > Metazoa > Chordata > Lepidosauria > Squamata > Colubridae > Pantherophis > Pantherophis guttatus. The sequence continues at coordinate 19,933,806 of NC_142065.1, read as the reverse complement.
AACCCTCAAATGTTGAATTTGCAAAGACACTCACCTTATCCTCCGTTTCACACTTGGAATCAGCTTTGCTTGGTGAAACCTTTCAAGAGAAAAATCATTCTTCAAATGGGCAGTTTTAAAAACCATTCTAAATTTTGTGATGGTCTTTGATTGAAGAGCAAAAGGGAATTAGGAGGACATTGTTTTAAAATACTGAGATACAGATTAAAATGAAGAAGTTTCCAACGATATGTGAAGCAAATGTAAAGTTACATTTTCCCCTCAAATAATCAAATTGAACAAACACTAAATCAGAAAAGAAATATAATATAATGAAATATATTATAATATAATATATAAATATAATTTTATTTATATTTTATATATTTATATATATTATATTATATAAAGATGCTATAGGGCACTGTACACCAGAAGAACTAGACACAAGGACAGTTTTTTCACTTTGTTTAACAACTAATTCCCACAACACTGTCAAATAATTTACTAAGACTGTATTACTATTATTATTCTTTTCCTTACCAGTATCTATCTCTTCCCACTTATTACTATAACCATGTTGCTCGTATCTTTCAATTTATATTGTTTTTATTTGTTTCCTAGTACGATATGATAGCTTATTAGTAACCTTGACTATCACTAAGTTTTGTATCTTTTTATTCTTGAATGTATTTTATTCTCCTTATGTACACTAACAGCATATAAACCAAAGACAAATTCCTTGTGTGTCCAATCACACTTGGCCAATAAAGAATTCTATTCTATATAAATTGGAAGGTTCCCCCACCCACCCACAAAAAGTCATCAACACTAGATGGCAGAACAACTGCTGTTTGTGAGGAATAGATTCATTCATGTTTTTTGGTTTCACAAGTCATTTGTAAGGCCCAAAATCCAAGAAGACATATGGAGTTATTTCTGAGTAGTTTCTTTATTGTTATTCACCTCTATCACCTAAAATATGTACAAAATGGATATACTCTGTGAACTGCTAGGGAGTGGCCGCCTTAACTCTCTTCCTGCCTACCAAACTCTCCAAGCTGTGCTGCCTCTTTGACCTCTTGGAAGTAACCCCTCCCTCTTGGGATTCCAGACTACATTCCACCACATCAATGCAGTTAAACACATTTTGTTAACTATTGTCCTGCTTTTGGTGAAAGAGAGAAAACAAAGAACCCACATTAATACTTAGCAGCCATATTTAGCAGGATATGTAATCCCAGCTATTATCATCTGGCTAACCACTTTTGGAAAAAAATATTACCAGTCTTGATCAAATTTTGATTCCTTCCAGCAGTTATTTTATTTTCTTGTATTCTGTCCTCAAACTACTTTGAGGGAACAGCAAAAGAGAACACCCCTCCCCAAAAGCAGCTTGTCTGAATTCATGTGATTTTTAACATTAATCTTAATGTTATTTTATCTAATCTTAATTAATCTCAGTCTTTATGCTGTTTAGAAGTTCTGTACAGATTGAACTTAATGCACATTATTTTTGAACAAAAGTCTTAGTACTGATTTTTTTTATTCTCACGTAGATACTGCAATTTCTCATTGTGCTTAATTAAAAATCCTGCTCTTGAGAAATAAATAAATTTATTTATTTAACATACATTTATTAAATGGCCCAATTAACACAGTCTAGGTCTGGGTGGCTTACAACATAAACATTCCACAATGTAAAAACCCTTAAACCCCCATCAGAATATGTCTGATAATTTTGACTTGATCCTCCAAATTAATGAATAAAAACCACAATCTTTCAAACTCACTTAATTTACGTTCTTCTATAATAGCCTTCCTGAGTTTTATACTGTAAATCCAAAGATTTCTGATTGAGATGACCTTTCCTGAAAGCTAGGAAATCCCAGTCCCATATAACTGTTGGGTACCAGTCTAGGGAAAATCGTTCTACAAGTTCATTACTTCTTCTAAAACAGAAATCTTGCTTTTCACATTGTCTAGCAAGTACAGCCAGCCACACTCCCTTCTCATCTGCCATACATGATTTCACATTCAATCTTTGTGACAGTCACTTTTCTGCTGCTGTCATTGCCCCTTTTAAATTTTCAAGGAAGGAAGGAAGGAAGGAAGGAAGGAAGGAAGGAAGGAAGGAAGGAAGGAAGGAAGGAAAAGGTTGATAGCAAATTTGTGTAACAATTCATCTCAGTTACGTAGGGAAAATCAAAATGACAGCATCTTACCAGTGTTTTGAAGAAGCTCATGATGTTATTATCTGTCTTAGTTGCTGTATTAGTGTCCTCTGTTTTTCTCTCTTCTTGGGCAAGATCCTCAGAGGCCAAGCAATTGGAAACTGCTATATCCTGTTGCAGACTGGTTTGGTTGCGTTCATCTACTAAATCCTGCATCAAAAGAAAGCATGTTTCTTTCAGATCCCAACTTATTGAATGCCAAACAGATTTGTAAAAGTAATCTGTTTGTCACTCGTATCATGTTGCTCTACAAAAGAGAGTCATAATTCCATCCATATTTCTTCAGCCTACATATCCAGAACAATTGGCCGTTTATGTAGTCAATGTCGAAAATATGCACATTTGCCGTTGGTTGGAGGGACATTGTTCTGAATCACAGAGAACAACAAATGTAAGAAACAGGGTTGCATATGACTAAACACGGATTCTCATTCCAAGCAACTGAATATTAAATACTAAACGTCACATGATTGCAGTTCTGAACACTGAATTGTGAGGATTATATAGTACCACACAGAGGGTTTTGGAAAGCTCAGTTTATAAAATTTGATTTGCTTAGCATTTGCTTAAGCCTAGCTAGAACTGTAACACTAATGCAGCATGGAAATGTTCTCTTGGTGATTGTGTACATTTAAATAATAATAATTTCTGCAGCTGTAAGGAATTTTGAAAAAAAAAATATTGTTCAAACCTTTGAGTGTGAACTAAATAGTAAAAAACCATAAAAGTGCCTTATACAGTGAAGATCAATGATAGTCTCTGGGATAACTAAGAGACTAAGGAGCAAAAATAAATTCAAAACAATTCTGATAGGTCAAAAATGGACTGAAAATAATACCAGAATAGAGAAAATAAAATAAATAGAATATAGAAGAGAGGTTTTTCTTTTCATGCCTTCAAGTCAGTATTGACTTTTGGCAACTGCCTGGACTAATTCTTGTAGTTTTCTTGACAAGATTTCAGAATTGGTTTTCCCTTACCTCTTTCCTAAGGCTGAGAGAGAGTGGCTGGCTCAGCTGCATTTGTGTCTATGGTGGGATCAGAACCAGGGGTGAAATCCAGCAGGTTCTGACAAGTTCTGGAGAACCGGTAGTGGAAATTTTGAGTAGTTCAGAGAACCGGCAAATTCCATCTCTGGCTGGCCCCAGAGTGAGGTGGGAATGGAGATTTTGCAATATACTTCCCCCAGGAGTGGGGTGGGAATGGAGATTTTGCAGTATCCTTCCCCTGCCATACCCACCAAGCCATGCCCACCAAGCCACATCACACCCACAGAACCGGTAATAAAAAAAATTGAATTTCACCACTGATCAGAACTCATGGTCTCCCCAATTTCTAGTCTGGTGCCTTTAACCACTACACCAGTCTGGCTCAGCGGAGAGGATACTGGGTTTGAAATAGGACATGTGAAAAGATCTTGGAACTGCAGCTCTACCCAGGCTGAATATGAGCCAGTTATATGACATGGCTGAAAACAAGGCAAGTGTCATGCATGAAAGACAGATCTACATGTAAAGTGCAATTAAGCAGATTTCTTGCTACAAGCCACTGCACAGGAATCTTCTCAACACCTGGTTAGATAAGGGTCAACAGCACTCAAGGTCATGTTTGTGGCTACATAAGGATTCTAGGCAGTGGTGGGATTCAAATAATTTAACAACCGGTTCTCTGCCCTAATGATTTCTTCCAACAACCAGTTTGCCAAACTGCTCAGAAAGTTAACAACCGGTTCTCCCGAAGTGGTGCGAACTGGCTGAATCCCACCACTGATTCTGGGCCATTCCTTCTTTTAACTCCACCCCCGGGCTCTGCCATCCCTTCTCCTACAGCAAGTGCCATTTTAGGCAATATCAATGAAAGCATAGCTTCACACACCAAAATTGCTCAACTGTATTCAAGACCCCAACTTGAGTACAGGTTCACAGAAAGATAATTAGAGTATGAAGTTTCTAATTAGTCAGTGTATTTTTCTGTATTGTATAGTAATCTTCCTCTCTCAGGAAATTGAATGTAGCACAGTAACTATATGTTAAAAAGAGTATGAGTGGTCCGTGTATGCATGTTTGAATACTTGTGTGTGTATGTCTACCCCATCTTTCTCATTTATTCCACCTTGCTTTTCAACAATGCCAGAGATACTGATGTTTGAAGCAAATAAACATGTTTTCTTCTACTTTGTACAGATGAACAAAGTAAAATACATTCAGAAACGGCCACTCACAAAAGTTCAGTTTTGACAGCTGCTCTCTGCCCACCTACTCTCTTCTCTTTTGTTGCATACAAGCTCAACAATTCCTAATTAATTTCATACTTGCCAACATTTTACAAATGATGAAAGCAGCATCATTGTCTAGTTATAACACTCTCTGTCATACACATGCATACACATAGACGGAGAAAGAGAGAAAAAACACAGAATTACACAGGTTGTTTTTCTGCTGTGCTAATTTACTGTAGAAAAGTTTCTAAAAGTTTAAAAAACTGGATAGATCCAGACCACATTCTTTAGATGGACAGGCCCTAGGCTGTTTAGGTTTCAACAAATGCATATCCCACTTTCTTTGGGTAAAAATAATCAAGAAAACTAGTAAAGGAGAAGAATTACAACATGCAGAAATAATATCTTAAAAATACAGTGAAAGTATGTTTTTTCTCTTCCATTTAATCATGTCCAATTCTCAGAGATTGCCCTGACATATCCCTGCAGTGGTGACGCAGTGACTCAAGTGGCTAAGATGCTGAGCTTGTCGATCAGAAGGTTGGCAGTTCAGCGGTTTGAATCCCTAGTGCCGCGTAACGGGGTGAGTTCCCATTACTTGTCCCAGCTTCTGCCAACCTAGCAGTTCGTAAAAGCACGTAAAAAATGCAAGAAAAAAAAAATAGGACCGCTTTTGATGGGAAAGTAACAGTGTTCCGTGCACATTTGGTGTTTAGTCATGCTAGCCACATGACCACGGAGACATCTTTGGACAGTGCTGGCTCTTCGGCTTTGAAATGGAGATGAGCTCCACCCCTAGAGCTGGAAACAACTAGCACGGATGTGCGGCGGAATCTTTACCTTTACCTTTACCTTTATCCCTGCAGTACAAATAGTCTTCAACTTACAATTATTTGTTTAATGACCATTCAAAGTTACAATGGCACTGAAAAAGTTGACTTAGAATAGAATAGAATAACAGAGTTGGAAGAGACCTTGGAGGTCTTCTAGTCCAACCCTCTGCCCAGGCAGGAAACCCTATACCACTTCAGACAAATGGTTATCCAACATCGTCTTAAAAATTTCCAGTGTTGGAGCATTTGCAATGTCTGCAGGCAAGTTGTTCCACAGAATAATTGTTATAACTGTCAGGAAATTTCTCCTTAGTTCTAAGTTGCTTCTCTCCTTGATTAGTTTCCACCCATTGCTTCTTGTCCTGCCCTCAGGTGCTTTGAAGTAGTTTGACTCTCTCTTCTTTGTGGCAACCCCTGAGATATTGGTACTGCTATCATGTGTCCGCTAGCCCTTCTTTTTATTAAACTAGACATACCCTGTTCCTGCAACCGTTCTTCCTATGTTTTAGCCTCCAGTCCCCTAATCATCTTTGTTGCTCTTCTCTGCACTCTTTCTAGAGTCTCAACATCTTTTTTATATCGTGGCGACCAAAACTGAATGCAATATTCCAAGTGTGGCCTTAGCAAGGCATTATAAAGTGGTATTAACACTTCACGTGATCTTGATTCTATCCCCCTGTTTACGCAGCCCAGAACTGTGTTGGCTCTTTTGGCAGCTGCTGCACACCGCTGGCTCATATCTAAATGGTTGTCCCCTAGGACTCCAAGATCCCTCTCACAGTTACTACTATTGAGCAAGGTACCACATATATTGTACCTGTGCATTTTGTTTTTCTTGCCTAAATGTAGAACCTTACTTTTTTCACTGTTGAATTTCATTTTGTTAGATAGCACCCAATGTTCAAGTCTGTCAAGATCCTTCTGTATCTTGAGCCTATCTTCTGGAGTGTTGGCTATTCCTGCCAGCTTGGTGTCATCTGCAAATTTGATGAGTTCCCCATCTATTCCCTCGTCCAAGTCATTGATGAAGATGTTGAAGAGTACTGGGCCTAAAACAAAGCCTTGGGGTACTCCACTGCATACTTCCATTTTCCACACTTATGACCGTTTTCCAGACTTATGATGGCTGCAGTATCTCACAGTCACATGATCAACATTCAGACACTTGGCATCTGGCATTATTTATGACAGTTGCAGTATCCCAGGGTCATGTGATCATCTTTTATGACCTTCTGACAAGCAAAGTTAATGGGCACCGAACAACTGTGTTACTAACTGAACAACTGTGGTGATTCACTTAACAACTGTGGCAAGAAATACCATAAAATGGGGCAAAATTCACTTAACAAAATTATTCTTAACAACAGAAATTTGGGGCACAGTTGTGGTCATAAGTCAAGGACTATCTGTATTCTTGGGAAGGTTTTTCAGAAATGGTTTGCCATTGATTCCTAGGACTTAGAAAGAGTGACTGGTTCAGGGTCACCCAGCTGACCTGTTTATAGCCTGATGCCTTAACCACTACCCCAAAGTGGCTCTCACCATAACAGTACAACTAATTGCTAAAATAATGTTCATTAAGCGAAGGAAAAACTGAAGTTAAAAAGACACAACTGTGAGAAAGAATAGAAAAACAACAACAAGAAGGCAATCCCTCAATCAATCCAAGTTCACATTTCTAACAATCAAAAGCCCTTCTTAAAAAAGCTACAGTACTATAAAAGAACCGTAAAATTTCCCCTGGTAAACTTCCAACCTAATTTCACAGGAAGGTAGAATGAGGCCAAGTCCTTGCTTGACGTGCCTCAGGTAGACAGAAGGTGAAAGGAGTAGACCGAAATGTCCTCAGGTCAAGCTAGGGAATGGAGTGGTCCAGAGTTCACCAAAATGTTTTATTTAAAAAAAATTTTGGGAATGGATAAAAATGAAAAAGTTATTTTCCCCCCATGCCTTTTAACAAATGTTTACTTCTCTTTATGCCTTTTAATTAAAACTGAGGCAAGAAATACGCAACATTTGAACATCGAATGGATGGTCTTATTTGTAATCTATGGGCATAGTGCAAATGACAACATTTTGTCACTTTGGTGATAGACAACAGACATCGTCATTGTCAACAGCCAATTGTTCAAAATGATACATGAATTATGTACTATTCCTTATTTGACTGTGAACATATGAACAAAATATTGACAATTATACTGTATATATATATATATAAATTCTAGAGCCGTGGTGGCACAGTGGTTAGAGTGCAGTACTGCAGGCTACTTCTGCAATTCTGAGATTCGAACTGCAATTTGGCAGTTCGAATCTCACCAGGCTCAAGGTGGACTCAGCCTTCCATCCTTCTAAGGTCAGTAAAATGAGGACCCAGATTGTTGGGGGAAATATGCTGACTCTGTAAACTGCTTAGAGAGCACAGTAAAGCACTACGAAGTGGTATATAAGTCTAAGTCAGTGGTGGGTTTCTATCCAATTCGGGCAAACCGGTAGTGGCGGTGGCGGGAGGCTCCACCCACCCGCCCGGATGTCATAACAGACGCTCTGTGTATGCGCAGGCATGTGCGCTCACATTTGTGAACCAGTAGCAAAGGTACGTGAATCCCACTACTGGTCTAAGTGCTATTGCTATTGCTATTATGTTTATAGAGGAGGGGTCCACAAAAGCAAACATATCAAGGGCCTACATCACATACTGTGGCAGGAATGTCCCCAGCAAGGCTTGATAAGCCCCGCCCCCTTTTCTTTTGCATGCTTGCATCATGACTTCACTGCAGAGTGATGCTTGCACAGTGACATCACTGTGCCTTCTGAAAGCAGATTTTGCTTGCTGTAAAAAAAAAAAAAACACAGGCCAATCAGTGCAGCTGGTTTTATTACTGCTGTCAATTTTCACTAACTGACTATGAGCAAGCCAGCTGCTACTGGCCTGTTTTTTGAGGGCAATGAAATTGTTAAAAAAGATCTGGGAATCAAGTAATGTTAAACAACTTCACTGGTTATAGTGCAATCTGCTTCATAAATTAGCAATAGCAATAACATTGAGACTTATATACTGCCCCATGATGCTTTACGGCACTCTCTGAATGGTTTACAACATCAGCATATTGATCCTAACAATCTATTTAGGGTCACCACGATGTAAAAAAAGATGTGGAGACTCTAGAAAGAGTGCAGAGAAGAGCAACAAAGATGATTAGGGGACTGGAGGCTAAAACATATGAAAAACGGTTTGGGTATGTCTAATTTAATGAAAAGAAGGACTAGGGGAGACATGATAGCAGTGTTCCAATATCTCAGGGGTTGCCACAAAGGAGAGGGAGTCAAGCTATTCTCCAAAGCACCTGAGGGCAGGAAAAGAAGCAATGGGTGGAAAATAATCAAGGAGAGAAGCAACTTAGAACTAAGGAGAAATTTCCTGACAGAACAATTAATCAGTGGAACAACTTGCCTGCAGAAGTTGTGATAACCATTTATCTGAAGTGGTGTAGGTTTTCCTGCCTAAGCGGGGGGTTGGATTAAAAGTCCTCCAAGGCCCCTTCCAACTCTGCTATTCTATTCTATTTTATCATCTCAGAAGGATGGAAGGTGGAGTCAACCTTGAGCCCCCATCAGGATCAAACTCCACGCTGTCAGCAGAGTTAGCCTGCAGTACTGCATTCTTACCACTGCGCCACTAAGGCTCATAATGGCAAATATTACTTAGAATTCCTGGATTATATTTTGGAAATTTGGAAGCAATTAGGAAGCAATATCCTTAAAATAGAAAAAAATGTAATTGTACTCCCTCAGTGTGAAATGTGAGCCCATGGCTGTTCTTAAAAACATGGATGTTATCCCACGGTCTTCTGTATAAAGCGTTTGGCTTTCAAACCCTCTGTAATTCATGTTAATGCTTGTTGAAGTATGCACAGTATAGTATTGAAATTTGTCTTTGTAAGTTTTTAGCAAGATTCTTTTTCATTTAGAGCCCATTAGGAGTCACTTTATAAATGCGTTGTCATATGTGGTAGCTATTTTTTGATAATAGAGTGCATATGTCTTGCAATTTTCTTTTTTCAATAGCACTTTAAAAAAAAAATAATGTCTTTTAAAAATCTTATTATCTATGGATTATTCGATGTTTGCATTTTTTACTCATACAATACAATTCTTTATGCAATACTTGGCTGGGTGGGAGAGACCTCATAAAACCAAAGCAATAGGAATTTATTTAGAAAGATATTCAGAACTACATTGTGTAGCTTATTCTACTACATGGAGACCCTTTTCTCCATGTCTTCCCTTTCACATAAAGAATGGGTCACATACCATTACAACGGGAACATACAATTCAGTGGGATGGAAGTGGGCTGTGGACAGAGATTCTTGTGATATGTAAAATGTTACATGCATGGAATTATGGTGTAACAAAAGTCCTTTAATTTCATGAAAAAAATGGAAGATATAGTAGGATTTCTTTTTAGGTTAGTATGCAAGGAGTTAAATGCTTCTATAAGAGTTAGTCAGTAGGTGTTTTAGTCAGTCTATGTCTGTCTGTCTGTCTGTCTGTCTCTCCCTCTCTGTTTCTCTATCAATTTACAATCATAAAGTTAGTATAAATCAAGGATAACCTCCAAGAAAAATCAAGTTGGTAGCCACAACTTTACAATTTAAACCCAGCCTTTTTCTTTTTTTGACGAACACTGACGCATGCACTGAAAGGGCAAGGTTTTGATCATGCACTCTCAGCTGCCATTCTGTTTTATCCTCTCCTATCGCCTGCATACACCCTGGTACAAATCCTAGTCTCCTAAAATATAGACAAGGGGATTTATGAAAATGATCCTTTCTGCCAAGACTTTCTACGTTCACATTCACATGGCTGTGGGCTACATAGTCCAAGCAATCCATTTACCTTGGCCTGAATAGTAACTGCTCTATCCAGGCTGTGAATCCTGCCCTTGTTTGAATTGTGCAGCTTCCTGAATGTAGTTTTGTGATGCTTGAAAAGAAAGCCGTGTTTCAACCAAACACAGAATGTCTGTCTATCTTCGGGAGTCTGCCCTAAAATGGGAACGTCTCCCTCCCTTCCTCTTTCCAGTGGTGCTGCTTGTTTGTTGGCATGTGGGGGAAAAAAAAAGCTTTGATGTGATTGATATAATTAATTAATTTTCTCCTCAGAAGCTATAAGCCTTGGCTTATTTAAAGAGTGATCGGTGCCCAGAGCAAAATCCAGACAATTACAATTCTATCTAATATTTTGACTTTCTGTACAAATATGCAGTCTATAAAATGGGGCTTCTTGCCATTAGCCCAGCCAAAGGAGCTCTTATTATTTGATGTGTGGCTTTTCCATCAGGCTTCTTCATTTGAATATAAAGCCTAACAAAACACAGATGGGAAGAATATTAAGATGACCTCCTCCCCCTCCTCCTCCTCCTCCTCCTCCTCCTCCTCCTCCTCCTCCTCCTCCTCCTCCTCCTCCTCCTCCTCCTCCTCCTCCTCTTCTTCTTCTTCTTCTTCTTCTTCTTCTTCTTCTTCTTCTTCTTCTTCTTCTTCTTCTTCTTCTTCTTCTTCTTCTTCTTCTTCTTCTTCTTCTTCTCCTTCTCCCTCTCCCTCTCCCTCTCCCTCTTCCTCTCCCTCTCCCTCTCCCCCCCTGGAAGATCATTTTCAGGCTATCTGAAGATGTGTATGCTACAACCTGCTGCTTTGAAATAAGAGCAGCACAGAAGCTTGAGATCCCATTCTTCTTATTGTTGCTTCTGCAGCAATCTTTCCAGGCATGAAAGTTTGCAATATTTTCCAAGCTTTGCAGAAACAAGGATTCTCAATGCTTTTGAATGTTTAGCATAGTGTTTCTCAACCTTGGCAGACTTGAAGATGGGCGGACTTCAACTCCCAGAATTCCCCAGCCAGCTCTGCTCTGGGAGTTGAAGTCCGCCATCTTCCAGTTGTTTCTCAAGGTTGAGAAACACTGCATCTTAAGATGCCATCCTCTCCTAATGAAAACTTAACTTTGAAGTAGGCTTATTTGTCCTCTGTCTGTGAGAGTTCCTTAAGAATGCAAATGACATTTTTGTCACAGGTTAATTTAGCCAGATTGAGAGAAAGGAAAAGGATGAAGTTGCAAGAGTCAGAAGAAGTGGTTATGAGAAGAGAAGAGGCAAGGAGCAGGAAGCTGATGATATTGCTAGAATTTTGCTAAGCCATTTTGGAAATAATTCAATGATGTAGAAACTACAATTGAGCATTATGAGTATAAGGTTTGGAGAGTTACAGTCTTAGTGACAAAGGACAGGGGAATGAATCTCCTGCAATGTCCAGGATCAGCCCAGGATCTTCACCTCATCCTAGGAACTACCAAAATGGTCTAAGCTACTAAATCATAAACTAGGTTCCTACATTGTACCAAGTCATCGTTTGCTGAACAAGCCACTATTGGCTGGGCTCACTGTTTTTTGTCTAACCGATGATGTAAAGCATAAACCATTAGCTTTAACATTTTTTCTTACCATGGTGTATGAATGTAAGATGAGGAATATTTAATTCACAGGATAATTATTTCTTCTACAACATTGTTTATGCTGATATATATAAAGCGGGGCACAATTAGGATATTTCTTTTTAAAAAACTCTCTTTGTAACTCACTAAATCTTACTGAAGCAGCTAGGATTCCATATTTTACTTTTTAAAAAATGAGCGAACTAATCACTGTGCCTAATGACAGGGCTGGTCTTATTTATGTCTCTTCCTCAAGTGTTGTACCTCCTCACTAATCTGATTATCTTGTGTCCCCTCAGAACCTTTCACAAAGGTAGTCAGAAATGAAACATATATTCAGTGTGTGCTTCTAGGGAAGAAGGCCATATCTGTGAATAACTGGTTCCATTGTTGTATTACTGTCAGGAAGATTTAAAAAATAATAATTATAATTATAATTGAGAACTATTTCCTCAAAACAGAATTCCATTATTTGACAATACAGAACAGATTTTGACCTGTAGGTAGATATCCTTTCAAGTATTTGAAAGATGCTATCATGACTCCCTTGGCCTTCTTTTCTGAAGGCTGAATAATCCCAGTTCCTTCAATCTCCCCTCATAAGGCTTAATTGCTCATCTTCTGATCATTCTCATTGCTCTTCTTTGAACCTTTTTTTTTTAAAAAAAATGTTTTTCTGAATCCCTAAACTGCAAGGCGCCGAACTAGGCTCAGTACTCAAAAAAAAAAAAAGAATTTAGAAGTATTACTTTCTGGTATTTCCAAATTACCCTTCACTTGATATAGTTTAAAACTGCCCTTGTTTTTACTGCATCTATATATTATACAAATGTTAGTATTCAGTTTGTCATGAACTACAATCCCAAGATCTTGTTCACATTTTTAAAAACTAAGCCAGGAACCCTTTTCCTCCCATATCCATTTTGGGCTTGGGCAGGTATTTTTCTGTTACCTGAATAAATAATTTTGCATTGGTCTCTACTTTTTCTTTTCTTTCCTTGCTATTTTAAAATCAATTCTCTAAATTCTATTTCTGATTTCTGCAGTATTAATTATCCCACCCAGTTCCAATTTCTATACTTGCCTTTCCCTGTGATTCATGATCCGAGGTGCTTTTTAATCCTGCAGGTTCTTCTGAGGGGATGCCTACACCTGGACAGCTGTCGGTCACCTCCTGTTGATTTTGCTCCTGTTGCCTGCTCTTAGGTCTTCCTTTTTCCGATTTGAAGAGCCTGTCCAAAAAAGTTAACTCTTTGGACTTTGGTAAAGGGACATCCTCCTCTTTAGCTGGTGCGGAGAGTTCAATTTCACTATGAGATGCTTCACTTAGGTTTTTATCAGAAGCTTTCTCTGTGGCAGCTGCGACTGAAAGCTCCCCGTTTTCACTCGATGCTTTGTTTGCTTGAGCCGCCTCTGAGCTGACATCAAGTTGAGCTGATCCAAGGGATGAATTTGTCGCCTGCGCTTCAGTACGTCCTGGTACAGACCGTGAAAATGCAAAGGCAAAACGAGATTTGGCAGCTGGCGGAATAGGTTTGGCTTCTTTCCCAAGATTATTTCCACTGGCCTCGGAGTTGGAGCTTATCTCCATTGTTTTCTGGGAAGAAACAGCTGCATTGTCCAGGCCAACAGTCACTCTTGCATCCACTACAAGTGCAAACAAGAAAACAGCAATTCTCCATCACAACAGGAAAGATGCACTATTAATCGTAGCTGCCTGCATCTTTAATGGACTGGCTGTAAACTGAAAGGTCTAAACAAACACAGTGTCCATGTTTCATTCTCTTACCAAGTATGATGTTTAGCCTAGCAAAGAATTTGAATTACCCAAATCTACCATATGGTCACTGGTCCATTTATAAGGCCTGCCTTTTTAATGACATAGAGCTGTAGGATAAAATGAAAATTAAATTAGCAAATAATTGACAGCCTTCTCTATTTCAAAACTGCCTGGGTCCTGCAAAAGTAAGGTTGCTATTACTATATTTTTAGGATATACTGTATTTTTTCAAAATGGTAAATGTGTGATTACAGTCCTTTGTTTGATCTTTAGAAGTTGTCATTACATGAGAAATAGGAACCTGGAAAACTCAACCAAAAGGCAGAACTTGGCTTGAATGCCAGATGCTATTTAATATTTGAGAACACAATCTGTCTGAGGACTGGCAGGGTTTCTTTTCTACAGAGTTCTCGATTTATGGCCATTCATTTTATGACCCTTCGAAGTTATGACAGTACAGAAAAAAGTGACCTATAACCAGTCCCCATGTTTATAACTATTGTAGCATTTCTATAGTCACATAATCAAAATTCAGGTGCATCACAACCAACATGTATTTAAGATAGTTGAAGCATAGTGGAAACATGGGATTGCCATTGGTGACCTTCCAAGGGGATTCTGACAAGCAAAGTCAATGTGGGAAGTTGGATTCACTTAACAACCATGGGAAAAAAGGTTGTAAAATTGGATCTGACTCACTTAATGACCATATTGCTTAGTGATCGTCATAAAGGGAAGGGAAGGAATCAAGTTTATTTCTAAAGCTAAATAAACTTGATACTCCCCTATTTTAGTGTTTACAGGGACACAATCATGCAGTTTTATTAGCAACAATGCAGAAGTAGTTTGCAATTGGATTCTTCCAGGATTTTTAACTTCATTGTTTAGCCTACACTTGTGGAACTTCCTGGTGTTCTCCCACTCATGAACGAACCACATCTGATCATGTTTTGTTTCCAGGCTAAAGCAAACACAAAGTCAGTTACTTGCTAAGACGCAGAAGACCCTAGCAATGAAAAACAACAATTGAACAACTTGTTAATTTGTTCATCACTTTGAAGAACTGGTCTTTTACCTACTGTTTTCTGTCCATTTTAAAGCCATCTTTTACCACTTCTTCTTTCTCCTCCATGAACTCTCTTTTTAAACAAGTCTAAGACACAAGAAAGTTTTGCATCCTTAAATGTTACCATTGTTTAAGAACATAACTAGTTTCATATTACATCAAATGGACATTTGAGTGATTGTTCATGTTTGGAAAAAAAAAAACATGTTGTGTTTTTTTTCTCCAAAATGTTCAATAATAATAATGTACAGATTAATAGTCATATTAATATTCTTTCATCAAGGAAGCATCTGGCAACCTGTGGGCTTTGGTCCTTCTTTCAGATACTAACAACCACAGTCTGCAACCAACAATCTGCAACCCGATACCCACATTAGAAGTTGAACTATTATTTTTTATTATGCCATACTGCATAATGGGTGTTATAGGCCTATACATTTCAATGACCTGGATTGGAGAAATTGGAAATTGGAAAGTCTCTTAGAGTCCACTTTAGTCCTTGGATTTAAAGAAGATTGGGGGTACCAGGGGGTAGGATTATAACAGAAATTCTTATCTTATTTGAAGTATTTTTATAGAAGAAAAAATAAAACATGGCATTTCATCTTGAAGTTCTAAGGCTCCCAGGGCCTGAATTGTTGAAATATTGGAATTCATAAATTTGAGATAGGGATATATTTGGAGAAGACTGAGGCTCAACTAAAAATATCTAGATAGCAAAAATTATAAGGGAGCACTCATAATTCATGCTCTAGGCTGCATTAACAGAGGGATAGAATCAAGATCACCTGAAGTGTTAATGCCACTTTATAATGCCTTGGTAAGGCCACACTTGGAATACTGCATCCAGTTTTGGTCGCCACGTTGCAAAAAAGATACCCTGTTTTCCCCAAAATAAGACCTCCCCGGATAATAAGCCCAATTGGGCTTTTGAGTACATGCGCTAAAAATAAGCCTTCCCTGAAAATAAGCCCCCCCTCAAAATAAGCCCTCCCTGAAAATATTTAACCGCATACGCAGCTGGTCCCCGCCATTTCCTCTAGTTAAGGTTAGGGAGACAGAGCTGGAAATCAGGTAAGACGGCAAGAGGAGCCCTGTCTTGCTCCACGCACCCCAAAATAATAAGACCTCCCCAAAAATAAGGCCAAGTGGTTATTTCAGGGTTCAAAAAAAATATAAGACAGGGTCTTATTTTCAGGGAAACACAGCATTCAGATTCTAGAAAGAATGTAGAGAAGAACAACAAAATGATTAGGGGACTGGAGGCTAAAACATATAAAGAACGGTTGCTGAAATTGGGTATGTCTAGTTTAATGAAAAGAAGGGCTAGGGGTGACATGATAGCAGTGTTCCAATATCTTAGGGGTTGCCACAAAGAAGAGGGAGTCAAGCCATTCTCCAAAGCACCTGAAGGCAGGACAAGAAACAATGGATAAAAAACTAATAAAGGAGAGAAGCAACCTAGAACTAAGAAGAAATTTCCTAACAATGAGAACAATTAACCAGAGGAACAACTTGCCTCCAGAAGTTGTGAATGGCTTCAACAGTGGAAATTTTTAAGAAGCGATTGGACAACCATTTGTCTGAAAGAGTATAGGGTTTCCTGCCTAAGCAGGGGGTTGGACTAGAAGACCTCCAAGGTCCCTTCCAACTCTGTAATTCTATTCTACAACCTGTTAAGGAGTGCTATTGCGTTAGCAAAATAAACAATAATTATTCCAGACAACTCTAAATCAATCCATCTGTTGCTGTTGCACTTGATATCAGTTTGTTGGCCTTAGTGGCACCCAAAATCTTATCCTTGTTTTGTAGAAAATATTACCTCATCCTAGATCAATGCTTCAGAAGATTTACCATGATAACTCATTAATCAGTACACTACAGCAAAGCAGAGTCTGGCTTGCAAGTGATATCTGTTCACTCAGTTAAGCGAAGCAATAACAAAGATAAATGTGTGTGGTACCAGAAGCAAGAAACCTTTGATTTCAGAGCTTGCACAACTTGCAGGAAGAATTTAAAAAATGCTTTTAGGCGTGTTCCTCAACTACTGTACAGAAACATTAGCCAATCATGCATAATGAAATAAGGGAATGAAAAAAAACCCAAGTGTACTGAATGTACAGTAATAGGTGGAAACCCAGAATAAATGAATTATGTTTATTGGTGAGCATTCAGAACTTTCAGTGGATAAGAAAGGGCAGGAAAAACAATGAGTGTCATGAACATATTTTCTTCATATTGGACTCTGGTTCTATTTCTGGTTCTTGAGCAAATCTGCCCCAATTCATTGATCTTGTCTACCCATTAGAATGCATTTTTCAACTGGCTCAAACAATGGGAAATTACTATATTACTTTCCCCCTTCTTTATTTCTTTGTTTTATTATTATTTTTACAAATAGCTCAAGGCAGAGAACACACACCTTCCTCTTCCTATTTTCCCCACAGCAACAAGCCTATGAGGTGGGTTGGGCTGAGAGAGTAACCAGCCCAAAGTCTCCCAACCAGTTTACATAGCTAAGGCAGAATTTGAACTCATGGTCTCCCACTTTAAAGCCCGATGCCTTAACAACTAGACCAAACTGACTCTGTTACTTTTGTGTATGTGCCTTCAAGTCATTATTGACTTCTGGCAACTGCCTGGATTAGTTCCTTTCTTGGCAAGATTTTAGCATTTCACAAGCGGTTTGCTATTGCCACCTTCTTCTTAGGGCTGAGAAGGAATGATTGGACCAAGGTCACCCAGCTGGCTTCATGCCTAAGGCTAAGCTAGAACTCACAGTACCCCAGTTTCTAGTCTGGTGCCTTAACATTATACCAACTGATTCTCTCATGCTAATTATCATCTTATTCTCTCTCTGTGTGTATGCTTGATATGAACTCCCAAAGTTGCAAAAGCAACTCTAGGCAGCTTACGTATGGTTAGAAGCATAAAAAACAAAGGAGCCCAAAACAAAGCAAATATCCAAAACACAATAAACTTGATCAACCACAGTGAATTCTGTTCAAGTCCTTCCCCTGACTCTTCCCAAGCTCTGGCCCAATATCTTGGGCTGTGATGGCGAACCTACGGCACGCAGTGCCCTCTCTGTGGGCACGCAAGCTGTCGCCCCAGTTCAGCTCCGCTGCGCAAGCACCAGTGGTGGGTTGCCCCCGGTTGGGACCAGTTCGCAAGAACCAGTAGTAAAACCGGCGGGAGGCTCCACCCACTGACTCGGATGTCAACAGGAAGCTTCTGCGCATGCGTGGCCCCATTGCGAACCGGTAGTAAAGGTAAGTAGAACCCACCCCTGGCATACGTGGGTGCCTCCCGCCGGCCAGCTGGTCTCCGGGTCTCTGCCACACATACACGGAAGGTTGGGGCATGTGCGGGGGGCCATGCATGGGCATGCATAGGGGTGGGGCACAAGCATGGGGGCCGTGTGCGCATTGCATTTTGGGCGCAATCCATGCATTCGCGTTCGGGCACACATCCATGCATTCGCGCCTGCTTATGCTTTGGGCACTTGGTCTGGAAAAAGTTAGCCATTACTGATCTAGGGGAAAAGCCAGGTTTTCAGGGCCTTATGGAAGACCAGAAGAATAAGGACCATCTGAATCTAGGGTGAATATTGTTCCATCGGACAGGTATTGTCATCTAGCTTCCAACAGGTGAAGGTGTTTCATAGAAGAAACTTGAAGCATGTGAGATAGACAGTCCTGTAAATAATCCAACCATGAAGGGACTTAGAGGTGACAGATTACATTTGGAAGCTTATGGGGAACTAGCGAAAAGTCTTCTGAATCCAGGAATCACATAGCTGGAAGACAAGATGAATTTGTGCAATGGTTATAGTTAATCTGGCAGGTGTCAAGAGTCCAAAAGGACCCCCTGGATTATACTTCCTGACTAGAACCAAAGATGAAAAAACCCAACAGCTGGAGAAACTATTTTTATTTATTTATTTATATGCCGCCCTTCTCCGGAGACTCAGGGCGGCTTACAGTGCGTTAAGACACACAGATTCTTAGTCTTCTTGGGTTGAATCAAAGCCTGCTCTTCCCCCTACAGATTCCTACTGCTTTCATACACTAAGATAGAACCTCGGTGGCATGACCTGGTCAGTCCAGGGTGGAAATGTACAACTCGATATCATCATCATCATCAGAGCAGCATATTGATAATGCTGGACCCTGTACTAAGAGATGACATCACCTAGCAGTTTTGTGTACCCACAACACTAGGGACCTTATCCACTTTTTTCAGAATCAACGGGTTCAAATTCTTCCTAGTTAACCACACTAAACATCCCCATGTCACTTCCATAAAACCTTGCAGAGCCAGAATCAAACTCAGAAGGAACAAGACTAATTTATCTGACAGAGACTTAGCGTAGTCTTCACAGTGCCTGTTTCCACTGCCTCCTTCCCCAAGAAAGACAAGGTTACCCTAAACCCGTGATGGAAAACCTATGGCACGCGTGCCCAAAGTGGCAAGCGGAGCCTGGCACGCATGGCGTTGCCCTTTCCTCTTCCGAGTTTCTGGCACGCATGCGACGATCAGCTGGCCTTTGTGCATGCGGCAGTGCCAGAAACTGGAAGTCTTCCATTTTCCAGCATGAGCATGCGTGCCGGCCAGCTGATCGGCACGTGCGCATGTGCGGCAGTAACTGGAAGACTTGCTGTCCAGTGCGCATGCATGCGACAGAAACCGGAAGTACCTTATCTGGCACGCGCATGCCCCCTGACTGGGCAGTTCCTTTCCCTGACAAGTGCGCGAAGTGCTCCCTTTTCGGCACTTGGTGCCCAGCGCGTGCACTCCCTTTTTGGCACTCAGTGCTGAAAAGGTTTGCCATCGCTGCCCTAAACAATGTGGTAATCCACTTATCTGTGGACAAAGACCAAAACAAATTGATACAGTTTGCTGCTTCTTTTTATTGCTCCAAAGTAATTCTTAAGAAAAGTTTTTACCTATGCTCAATTGGATTCACTGTTTACCATCCTTCAATGATGCTTTTCCTGAGTTCATCAGAAAAACATGAGATCAGAGATCTACAAACAGGGATAGTCTGTGCAGTTCCCTCTAACACCAAACAGGCCCATCAGGTGCCTGATATTTATCTGAAATGAAGACTACATTCTTTACAAAGAAATAAGCTTTATAACAGGGTGGATACCTTAGATTAAATAAGTCTATGGTAAAAAAAAATAAATGAGTTTATTTTTCCATCTAGAATTTATGTTAGTAAATATGGTGGCAATCTTGGAAGGATGACAGATACTAATTATTCCTCTTACTAGAGGAATACCAGGAGGGCTAACTCACCGGGTTCGCCATCACTGCCATAGAGCCTACCAGATATGATGAAAAGACCAAACATACGTGACAGTTTCTGAAAGGTTTTTTTAAATGAACTTCAATGAGTTCTTGGATGAAGAGTCATTCTGAGCTACATTGGAAGTTGAAACTACAGTGGTAAGTGTTGCAAACTACACATGCACGCCCCAAAGACTTGGAAGAATCAAGGAAGATTTTAACGCTGTGTTGATTTGCAATTAACTGGATCGTTTAGCTACAAAATAGGACATTCAACGGTGCAGATTGCCAGGGGGCATCAGTGTAACTCCAGTAATAAAAAGCAAATGAAGATGGTAATTCTGCAGGTTGAAACTTTACTGGGTCACACCAAGGAGTTTGAGAAGACTCATTCGGATTAGCCTCTGTTATTTTAAGCAGATTGTCAATTTTACCACACCCTTTGACTAAATATGCTTCTGCTGAATACACACCAACTAGGGTTTTGAAGCATATAGTTATTATTGCTAGTCTTTCTCACATCCTTCATTGTGCTGTAGCTTCCCTGTCCCTCTTTCCAATGGAAAAGCAGAGAAAAATCTTCTTCTGACACTGAATTGAAACAGAAAAAAAGCAACTTTTGGAGTTGAGGGACATGATTGGAACACTGACAGCACATTGTAGGTGCGGACACAAAATGGAGAGGGATGAGGAACAACTTGTGTGGCCTGTTACAAAATACCCATTTATCAGAAGGTAAAACTGCTTCTTCTAAAGTTCCCAGGCCAGCTCTCCTTTTTCCTGGGGAACAGGTCATATTTCCAAATAAATCCCCATCTCTTCCCACTTATGACTCTATGACTGTCACTTGTTGCTGTAACTTTACGATTTATATTGATTGTTTCCTAGTATGATTCGATTGCTTATTTGTACACTGTGACTATCATTAAGTGTTGTACCTTATGATTTTTAACGAATGTATCTTGTCTTTTTATGTACTCCGAGAGCATATGCACCAAAGACAAATTCCTTGGGTGTCCAATCACACTTGGCCAAATAAAGAATTGTTTTGTTTTGTTTTGTTTTGTTTTGTTTTGTTTTGTATTGTATTGTATTGTATTGTATTGTATTGTATTGTATTGTATTGTATTGTATTGTATTGTATTGTATTGTATTGTATTGTAAAGTTTTAGACTACAATAATAATCCACCTTATTTATTTTCTTATCCTGGTAATATGGGGGTGCAAATAACAGTCTTGAAAATAGGTATGATTCTACAGTTTAGTTTAGTTTAGTTTAGTTTATTTGATTTGTATACCGCCCTACTCCCGAAGGACTCAGGGCGGTGAACAGCCAACAATAAAATACATAAATACACAAAATTTAAAAACCCGATAAAATCAAATTAAATTATTTGGCCCAGACAAATTAAAATACCCCAATAATTTAAAAACAGATTAAAATTTACGTATTTAAAAAGGGAAGAGATCAGGCCAAGCCCGCTTGATGGAATAAAAAGGTCTTCACAGCACAGCGGAAGGAGCGCAGATCCGGGATCCTCCGTATCTCCGGGGGGAGCTCATTCCAGATGGTAGGTGCCCCCACAGAGAAGGCTCTCCCCCTAGGGGCCGCCAGTTGACACTGTTTGGCTGACGGCACCCGGAGGAGTCCCTCTCTATGGGAGCGTACTGGCCGGTGGGAGGCTATTGGTGGTAGTAGGCGGTCCCGTAAATAACCAGGCCCTAAGCCATGGAGCACTTTGAAGGTGGTAACCAAAACCTTGAAGCGCACCCGGAAGACCATCGGGAGCCAGTGCAGCTCGCGCAGGAGAGGTGTTACATGGGAGCGCCATGTCGTTCCCATTACCACCGGCGCGGCCGCACTCTGCGCCAGTTGGAGCCTCCGGGTGCTCCTCAAGGGGAGCCCCATGTAGAGAGCATTATAATAGTCCAGGCGGGAGGTGACGAGGGCATGAGTGACCGTGCGTAACGAGTCCCGATCCAGAAAGGGACGCAACTGGCGAATCAGGCGGACCTGATAAAAAATCCTCCCGGTCACGGCCGTCAAGAATGGTGCTTTGCAGTATTTCCATTTTTTTAAAAAAAATCTTTGAAATTTTAAGTTTTAGGCAGGATGGGAAGCTAGCCTAGACTAGGCGAAAGTCAATATCCACAGATTTAGTTATATAGGTAGTCCTCGATTTATGATCACAATTGAGCCCAACATTTCTGTTGTTAAACGAGATAGCAGTTAAGTGAGTTTTGCCCCAGTTTACAACCTTTCTTGCCACAGTTATTAAATGAATCACTGCAGTTGATACGTTAGTAACACAGCTGTTAAGTGAATCTGGCTTCCCCCATTGATTTTGCTTGTCAGAAGTTTGCAAAAGGGGATCGCATGACTCCGGGACATTGCAACTGTCATAAATATGGGTCAGTTGCCAAACATCTGAATTTTGATCATGTGACCATGGGGAGGCTACAACGGTCATAAGTGTGAAGAACAGTCACAAGTCACTTTTTTCAGTGCTGTTGTAACTTTGAACAGTCACTAAATGAACCATTGTAAATCGAGGGCTACCTGTACCTTCACACACATAGACACTTTACTTTTCTCACCTGCATTCCCCTGCACAGATCTGCAAAGATTTCCCTTATAACGATGCAATTAACTTCATAGCATAATGTGGTATTTCCTGAAATTCAAGATGCAGGACATTTTAGATGAGCTTGCGATAATGTTGAGCTTTCCTACAATGTTATGTGAATGCTGGTGTAGAACCTACCCGTCAGGCTCTCAGTGGCAGAATGTTTGAAAGCATCTGAAAGTGTTGCTCACCTTGGCTTTTAGAGTCGTATCTCAAATTAGGCTTCAAACATACCTGTGCATTCAGCCATGACAGCATCTTAAGAGGCATCCAAAGAAAACGTAGGGTTGGTTCCTAATCTATTTAGTTACAGTAGCAACAAATGCACAATCAGAAGAGCTGAAGTACCAGGTTAGACACTGGTCATCAGGGAGAACATCTATTGCCTGTCAAACTGTGGCCTGCAGGCCGGATGCATCATGTACTAAATGTAGTGCACAAAATTATCTGCTACAATGTCCTACCTGTCAATGACTACTTCAGCTTCAACCGCAACAATACACGAGCACGCAATAGATACAAACTCAAGGTAAACCGCTCCAAACTCGATTGCAGAAAATACGACTTCAGCAACAGAGTGGTCAATGCCTGGAATGCACTACCTGACTCTGTAGTTTCTTCCCCAAACCCCCATAACTTTAACCTTAAACTGTCTACTGTTGACCTCACCCCATTCCTAAGAGGTCTGTAAGGGGCTTGCATAAGAGCACCAACATGCCTACCGTCCCTGTCCTACTGTCCCCATTTATTTGTACTCATTTTCTGTATTCATAATCATGTTTATACTTATATGTGTTATCTTATACATGCTTGACAAAATAAATAAATGAATAAAATGGGCAGGCCATGCCCACCCTGGCTCCGCAAAGGCAAAAAACGTCATGATACGTCATGTGACATGATCGAGTTTGACACCCGTGACTATGTGGTCACTAAGAGCTGGTGACAACTTGTTGGCATGTAATCAATCAACTCCCCTTCCAAAAGTATGGATACCCAAAGCAAAATCTATGCCACCTATGTTTCACTAAAATGAAAGTCAAGCTCAAAATGGGATTCTCACCAAGCTAAACATATTGAAAATCTGGATTTGATTCCTCCTATAAAAAAACAAGAGGGTGGGTGAGTAGAACGGTCACCCTGATTTAAAGATCAAAAAGGATTGCAAGTTATCAATTCCACAATTCCTTTTATTTTCCCTGTTAGACTGCTGCCTGATATTGGAACGCAATGCAGGGCAAAGAAAAACACAGCTAAAAGAAGTAATCGTGGAGTGAAATGTACTCACACATAAGCACACCACTTGTATGTTCCTTCTTCTAAAAATCTGCAGGATTGAGACAAACCAGGACTAAGATACACCCATTTGTTGCCATCACTTCTCATTTAACCTTTGCCTTACAATCCATTTTTCACTTTATGATTCAAACAGATGTTTCTGCAAACCACAGAAAAAAATATTTCGCAAAATAACAAAGACTGTGTCTCTTGATAACAACCTGTGTTGTCTTCTTTGGCAGTTTTTATAAACATGACATTATTTGAAGTGCCAAGTTGCTGTAAAAACTCTCTCCTCTGAAACATCCTTAGTAGAAATGTTCAGGAGAAAGAGCTTGGACTGTAACACTGTTGGGCGTGCACGAGCAATGTGTTACGTTGTAGAACAAAGGCAAAAAGGGATCAAAAGCAGCTTCTGATTTCACAGATGAATAAAAATGTCTCCGTTTTCTGAGCAAATAAACAAGGGAGCAAAACTCCTTGTGGAGAAGTTTGGCAGGGAGATTGTAACTGACTCCACATATCAGAGCCAGTAAAGGAAGCTTCATGGTAATCTGCAAATTATGCATAACGCTTGTTCTGCTTGAAGAGATGCCAGACGACACCTGTTGGAGGTTCAAACATATGTCCTTATAACAGGAATAAGGCCTGAGGAGAAAGTGACTAACTTGAACACACCATAAAAAGTGAAAAGTTCCTATCTAGGATGGGCGAAACTTTTGAAAAACCTATTAATAATTCTCTCTTTCTAATGATTCGTGTGGTTGAAGATGAGCTGGAACAATAATTCATAGTTTGAACTTGTCACACTGCTATATGGTCTGAAAGCCATAGGATTATTAACAGGGCAGAATAACAGAATAATATATTAATAACAGAGATGGAAGGGACCTTGGAGGTCTTCTAGTCCTGCACAAGGAGGAAATCCTATACTAATTCAGACAAATGGTTGTCCAATCTGTCTTAAAAACCTCCAGTGTTGGAGCATTCACAACTTCTGAGGGCAAGTTGTTCCACTGATTAATTATTCTGTTAGAAAATTTCTCCTTAGTTCTAGATTGCTTCTCTCCTTGATTAGTTTCCATCCATTGCTTCTTGACCTGCCTTCAAGTTATGGATCTCCTAGATATGATAAGGCTGGCTCAGCTTGATGTAGTCAAAATTGAGCAGACCAGGATAAAGCTCATTATCTATCAAGATGGGATTCAACGTTAAAGATTAGCAGAGCAGTTCAGTTTTCCCTCTTGATGTGTGATAGCAACAAATGAGACCTCCAGCCAAATGAAGGATCATCATTACCAAGGACAATCAAGTTAGTTCTGGCACATAAGTTATCCCACAAGCCTTTCTTTTCATCTCCAGCAGTTAAAATATAATGTCATAAACTCTAAGATTTAAACAAAAACAAACCATGGCATAAAGTAGCCATAACTCTTTGTTTGTAGGATTAACCTTGCCCTGGGGTGATGGGAATAAGAGATTACTTTTGCACCAGCGTGTATCTTTTCTCTTTCTTGCAATGTCACATGGAAAAGAGGTGAGCCAACCCCAAATGAGTCAATCAAGTCAAACGCTATTGATTAATTCAAGCTAACACCCACAATGTAAATTTGCTATTGACTGATCAGCCTTTTGTACTCAAAACTGCACCTTCATTGTACACAGAAAATAGACAAGTGATAATGCAAGACACACACACAAAATGAGCAATTATTTATAAGAACTACAGGGTACTTTCAGTACGATATTGGTAGGCTTTGTAAAATCTTTTCCCCGAGTTTTCTAGTGAAAATGGCCATAACTACTTTATTTGCCTAAAAAAGATTTCCTGGCCTTCCATTCTTCACAACATCAAAGGATGCCATCTGCTCTTTAAATAATTCACACTGCTTAGAGAAATATTAGATTGAGGACATTCTGGGGAATTTCCCAAAAGATCTGTGTCATCCTGGAGATCATTGGACATATGCAACTTGGGAGCACACATAAAAATACAGCTTGTTGAGAAAACAAAGATCTGGCAGCTGCCCAAGATCATCAGCCCTAGGTCTTAGCCAGATGTGAGACATTGCTCAGAATTTACAGAGAAGAAACTTGTTCATGTGAAATGTACTCAAATCCCCTTAGAGAAGCCTATTGCTTTAAGGCAGGGGTGTCAAACTCGCAATGACATGTTGTCGTCACACGACGTATCACAACTTTTTCCCCTTCGCTAAACTGGGGGTGGGGTGGCCAGCACATGACGCATCTGGCCCATGGGCCACGAGTTTGATACCCCTGCTCTAAGGCAATCTCCCTCAATATGGTACAGCTGTAAAACTCGTGGCCCACGGGCTGGATGCATCATGTTCTGGCGTCATGTGCTGGCCATACCCACACTGATTTAGCGAAAGGGGAAAAAGTCATGATATGTCACATGATGATACCCTGACGACGTGAGTTTGACACCCCTGCTCTATCCATTCGATTCTGACTCAAGGGGGCAGTGTACATCTCTGTTTCTTAGCCAAGGAAGTCACCGTTGTCCGAAGACATTTCCATGGTCATGTGACCAGCATGACTATACACTGAGGCCCAAGGAGCATTGTTACCTTTCCACCAAAGTGGTACCTATTTATCTGCTTGCATTCGCATGCTTTCGAACTGCTAGGAGGACAAGGTAAATAACAGGACCTCATTCCATCGTGTGGCCCTCGGGTCTTGAACCCAGATTGTCAGCTTTCCGGCTGACAAGCTCAGCATCTTTAACTACTGAGCCATCACACCCTCCAAAGATTCCATGAATTCCCCTAAACTTTCCATTCTGTAAAACACTTATCACACCTGCATTAACAGGAGTCAGCTATAAAAATATATATTATTTATCATGCTGATGGATTTTTACAACCTGCCTAAACAACCATCACCTGTAATATTGTATGAGTCAAACCTGCAAGCTTTCTATATTTCAGAAACAAACATTGACCCAGACTTCTATGTCTCCATAAGTAGCTCTCCATCTGGTACTTTCCAGATCTGTTAGCTATATTGATAGGGGGAGATTGGAGCGGTAGTTCCACTTTGGAGGTACCAAACTGATGAATCTATTTTCTTGAAATAGAGGGCAAGCTGGGTTTTTTTGGCCCATAGAGTTGAATTTGTAATACAAATAGTTCTCAACCTACAACTACAATTGAGCTCAAAATTTCTGTTGTTAAGCAAGAGAGTTGCTAAGTGAATTTTGCCCCATTTTACAGCCTTTCTTGCCACAGTTGGTAGTAACATGGTTATTAAGTGAATCTGGATTCCTCATTGACTTTGCTTGTCAGAAGCCCACCAAAGGGGATCCACATGATCCCGGGACACCACAACCATCATAAATACATGCCAGTAAAAAGCAGCTGAAATTTTGATCATGTGACCATAGGGATGTTGCAACAGTCATAAGTGTGAAAAATAGCCGTAAGTCACTTTTTCAGTGCTGCTGTAACTTTAATAAATGAATAAATGAATGGTCAATAAATGAATTATTGTAAGACAAGGACTACCTATACTTTCCTAGAGATTGCATAGGTTATGGTTTATACCATCAGGATACCACAAGGAAGAGAGGGGCAAATAATTCCACCCTAGAATATTTTTTGTGTTTTGAGGTCCTTGGAAGTTCTCAGGGCATAAGGGATATCCTAAACGTGGCCAAGAGCGATATTAGCTGTTTTATTTCTGTACAACTCCACTCAAGGTGATAAAAGAATTGCAATCGGAGGACAATTGGTAGTTTTTAAGGGGCACAGTCACTTCAAGACTAAGGCAGAGGTGGGATTCAGCCGGTTCTGTCCAGTTTGGGAGAACTGATAGCGACAACTGGAGGTGGGCTTGCCCTGCCCACCAGGCTGGATGTAATGCTGTCCTATTTAGCCACGTTTTTGAGGCTGGGTGCATGTGAGGAAGGTGTGCACGCCAGTGGTGGGTTGCCCCCAGTTCGGACCGGTTTTATAGAACCAGTAGTAAAACTGGCAGAGGCTTCGCCTACTGACCCTGACATCATCAGAAGCGATCTGCGCATGCGCAGAAGCAAGGTGTGTGCACGAGCGAAGTGAGCGCGAGGGCGCGATTCCATTGCGAACCGGTAGTAAAAGTAAGTAGAACCCACCCCTGGCGCACGTGAGCAAAGAGCATGCACGGAAGGCCCAGCGCATGTGCAGAGGTGGTGCGTGTGCTCACATTTGTGAACCGGCAGGGAAGGTAAGTGAATACCATCTCTGGATTAAGGCATCCATTTTGCTGTTTAGAATACCCCAATTTATAAAAGAAAGGACTGAAAATTAATCCCTGCCTATTCTGAGAAACTCTATTGTTATTCTGTGGGGGTTATGTGGTTTATTGGGTTATGAAAAGCTTATCCTTGATTGCAGTGGTGGGCTTCAAAATTTTTTACTACTGGTTCTATGGGTGTTGTTTGGTGGGCTTGGTATGGCTTGGTGGGCATGGCTTGTGGGCATGGCTTGTGGGCATGGCAGGGGAATGATACTGTAAAATCTCCATTCCCTCCCTACTCTGGGGGACGGATATTGCAAAATCCCCATTTCCTCCCAATCAGCTAGGAGGCAGAGAATAGATGGGGGCGGGGCCAGTCAGAATTTTTACTACCGGTTGTCCGAACTATTCAAAATTTCCGCTACCGGTTCTCCAGAACTGGTCAGAACTTGCTGAAACCCACCTCTGCTTGATTGTATGATGCACTCTGCCTTTCTCTATCTCCTACTCATCCAATGAAGTAATGCCATTTGACTGTTTGTCTTTTCAGTTCCCACAGAGTCTGGTCCCATTTATATAAGAACATGGGTATGCTAAGCTTCCTACCCAGAACATACCTGTGTCACTGTTTGCAGAAAGCTCCGTCTGTACCGGTTGGATGATAACAGGTCCATTCTTAAGGCTTTCAGGAGGTTCAGAGGAAACCTGCAGCACAAGATTGAAGTTTGGTCATCAGAACTACTAATTTGTCCTGAATGTTTGTTGTGTTTTATGTTCCATAGCAATCAACAGAAATTTAGTTTGAACCAGGTCTGGGGGAAAAAATTGTGACCTGATAAAAAAAATGAGTAAAACAGATTTAATTGATTGGAGGCAAAATACTGTAGTTTTGTGAAATGATCGCTTCTCTAGATTCATTTCTCCAAAACTATGTGTTTTTAGCATACTTGCTTGGCAGTAAATCCAGACAAATCATCTTGATTGACTTCTGATTGGATTTGCATAGGAATGCATCATTAATCTCACATTCTTTTATTTTCCTACATAGATTTTTTTTTTTGCAAAATATCCCCCTTGTAAATCAGAAATATCAAAATGATTTTGTGTTAAAATAGGACTGCATGGAATGATAGACAGACAGACAACAGACAGATAGATGATAGGTAGGTGATAGATGATTGATCAATTCTATATCTAGCTGATGATCAATCGATCGATCGATCGATTGATTGATAGATTATAGATATAGTGTTTGAAAGCAAACCTTCAAAATGTTTTGATGAAGCAAAATTGGCCCATGTTTACATATAATGGAGTCTCTGTGGGACTACCGTGTTTCCCCAAAAATAAGACCTTGTCTTATATTTTTTTTGAACCCCAAAATAAGTGCTTGGCCTTATTTTCAGAGAGGTCTTATTATTTTGGGGTGCATGAAGCAAGATGGAGCTCCTCTTGCCGTCTTACCTGATTTCCAGCGCTGTGTTTAAATATTTTCAGGGAGGGCTTATTTTCAGGGGGGAGGCTTATTTTAGCACATGCACTCAAAAGCCTGATTGGGCTTATTATCAGGGTATGTCTTATTTTTGGGGAAACAGGGTACTTCAGGAAAAATGAATGAATCCACTCTAACCTACATGCTCCACCCTTTATTCTCCTTTTTTGAATATTGTCTATCTCACATAGAGTGAGCTCCAGAAAAGCAGTCCACTTATCAGTCTAAAACTTTTTTCCCAGGCAATAATGCACTACAATCTGCTACGACAGCTTGAAAAGAATGGCACTGAAGGTCACCGTTTTGAATTTTCAACTTAAAAAAAAACAATTTGGATGAACCTGTAGTTTTTATAACATATACTACTTTGAAGGTTCCAAACCAGTTGTTGAGCTAGGAAACATATAAAACCATACGAACATATAAAAGCAAATCTTATCAGATGCAGGGAAATGTGTGAAAGAGTGAAAGATATTAATGTATTAGACAAATATGAAGGCCAATTAACTGCCAATAAAAGCACCAAAGGTACATGCTATGGTATAGAAGGGTTAGATCAGGGGTGAAATCCAGGAGGTTCTGACAGGTTCTGGAGAACCGGTAATGGAAATTTTGAGCAGTCTGGAGAACCGGCAAATACCACCTCTGGGCTGCCCCAGAGTGGGGAGGGAATGGGGATTTTGCAGTATCCTTCCCATGGAGTGGGGTGGAGATTTTGCAGTATCCTTCCCCTGCCACACCCACCAAGCCACACCCTCCAAGCCACACCAAGCCCACCAAGCCACGCCCACAGAACTGGTAGTAAAAAAATTTGGACCTCACCACTGGGTTAGATCAGGGGTGGGTTCTAAATTTTTTTACTACTGGTTCTGTGGGCGTGGCTTATTTTGTGGGTGTGGCTTGATGATCATGTGACAATTATTTAGGATTTAGCAGAGGTACTGGTCTACCAGGCTTTTAACTGCTTGCAGAGCTGTACCGGTCTACTCATTTGTTTTTGGAGGCACTGGTCTACTCATTTATTTTTGCAGGCACTGGCCTACCCATTTATTTTTGCAGGCACAGGTCTACTCATTTGTTTTCTTTTAACGCTGATCAGCTGTAGGGCGGCCCTTCGAAGCTCCGCGGCAAGAGTTTAAACAGTTTTTTTCCGTCTAGCTGATAGCTGGGACTCAGGAGGCAGCAATAGATTGGGGGTGGGGCCAAATAAAAGGTAAGAATAATGCAGGGCGGGTGGGGGTTGGGGGGGCAGAGCGGGGGCCCCCCAGAACCAGTTCGGTGATGTCATATCGTCACCGCTACTGGCTCGGTGGAACCGAGCTGAACCGGGAGGAATCCACCACTGGGTTAGATCCATGTTATTTGTATGTCAAAATATGTAGAGTACTGTGCATATTTTAATACTATTTTAATACTGTATGAGCCAAACTTATCCAAGTACTTTGGAGAAATACTGGAAATCAAAGGCTAAGTCTGCTGGGAATTCTGGGTTGAGCTCCACAACAACCTAGAGAACAGCACATTGGTAAGGCTAATATGCAAAAATGTTTACTCTAAAATTTACCTGTGAATACGTTGCTTTAGTAGCAGGTTCTTGGTCTTCAGGGTCTTTTGGAGTGAACTGTGTATTTCCCATAACAGTGACTGCACTGGGAGACAAATGAAACAATTAAGTACAGATGAATGAATATAGTTCAGCCAAAAATCACAGATGGGCAAAAAAGGTTGCTAAACCTCAGCTTGTAGGAGCACCAATCAGCATAGCCAGTAGCAAAGGATGCTGCCAGGTGTAATAGCAATAGCACTTAGACTTATATACTGTTTCACAGTACTTTACAGCCCTCTCTAAGCAGTTTACAGAGTCGGCCTATTGCCCCCAAGAATCTGGGTCCTCATTTTACCCACCTCGGAAGGATGGAAGGCTGAGTCAACCTTGAGCGTGGTGAGATTTGAACTGCCAAATTGCAGGCAGCCGGCAGTTAGCAGACGTAGTCTGTAGTACTGCACTCTGACCTCTGTGCCACCGTGGCTCATAACATCTGTAACATTTGGAAAGCAATAGATTTCCCATTCTAAGTCTTATTTTGTCAAGAGCTACCTGTAAGTCATCCCTTGACTTACAACCTTTTGTTTAGAGACTGTGCAACAGCACTGAAAAATGAGACAACTGGTTCTCGCAGTTAAGACGATCACAGCATCTTCATGGACACATAATCAAAATTCGGGCACTCGGCAATTAACATATAATAATGATGGTTGCAGGAATCACCATTTGCATGATCACTATTTAAATTTATTATGACTGCCCATTCCAAAACCTCTGACTGGCTTCCAATGTCCAAATATACAATCAAAACACATAAGGACGTGAAAGAAAATGTAATGAACTCAGCAGTGGGCTGCTGGGGGTTCGCAGCAGTTCGGGAGAACCTCTAGCTAAGATTCTGTGCAGTTTGGAGAACCCCCAAATCCCACTCCTGGATGGCCCTGCCCACCCCGCCCCTCCCAGGCATCCCCATGCGGCCTGTTTTGGATGCAGGTAAGTGCAGGGCGAGCACAGAGACTTGGGGAGGGTGAAAAACAGGCCTACCAGAAGTTCAGGAAGGCTGGAAATGGGGCCTCTGGAGCCTGGGGAGGCCATTTTCGCTCTCCTGGAGGCTCGAGGAAAGCCTCCGGAGCCCGGGGAGGGCAAAAACACCACACCACCCCCCGCCGTGGTGCAAGAGGCCAAATAGGCCACACCCACCATGGCCACACCCACCCAGCAACCGGACAGAGAACCCCTTGCTAAAATTTTTGAAGCCCACGCCTGAGTGAACTGGATTAAAAACAACCATAACAATAAAAAAAAATTGACAGGGGCTCCATAGATATATTAACTCAGACTGGGAAGTATTGCCACAGAAATCTCAAAGGGAAGTTTGGTACCATGAAGCCTAACATATTTATGATGGCTTTGGTTTCTTCAGCCTACAGCAGCTTCATTATTTTATGCCACAATAAATCTGTTAGTCCTTATGGTATCTCTTTATTGTTTGTATTTTAAGGAGCAAGATGTCACTAAATTTGAGCCATAAGGGCTGGAACATAAGTCTGAAACTAGAAATCATTGATGCCTGTCCAAGTTTAGCTATGACAAAGAGCAAGAAGGAAAAAAAATATGTTGGGTGTGATTGCCTGCTAAGTAAATATCCGGTTAGGCAGCCAACTAAATCGCTTTTTAGCGGATGCCATTGGCATACTCACGGAACAAGCAAGAAGATTGGCAATGGCTTTTAATAATGTCATATGCTCTGATCTTGGAGATCTAAGGGAGATCTCTTATGAGTGATGAGAGCATGAGAGTGACAGTGGAGACCAGCTATTGGGAAGGCAATGTCTTTGGATCTATCCCCATTCACATGAAATCATTAGTCTGCTTTGTCAAAATAGGCAGCAAAGGGAAGGGCTTGGTATTAGTCATTTGGAGAGTAAATAAGAACCACCCAAGAACAATTCAAACAAGTTTACAGCACAGCATACTCTGCATTTCAAGACCTTATAACCTCTCTCTCTCTCTTAGCCTCCGAAACAAGCCTCCAACTTTTTCATGCACCTCACAAGACTAATTCACACATGATTGTCCTACAGACACCTGAGACTTCAGGAAGAGAAATCTGAGTTTGCAGAAATCTGGAATAGCAAATGGTTGGAATAAAACACTCCTTCTCCATCTGTCCACTCCTCAGTCAAAATAGCAGTTACAGTATAAAGAAGAAAAGTGAAACATGTAGAAAAAATGAGATATACAAAAATTATCACCATAGAAAAAAGAGATATACAAAAATAATCACCATAAAAAAATGAGCTATACAAAAATTATAATCATGTCAGTTAATACTTAGTTGGGTAATCTTTAGCATGAATTACGGCCTCACAACCTCTTCCCATGGAGTGAACCAAGTCTTTTAGTTCTGCAACTGTTATAATGTGAAACCAAGATTGAATGATTGCTTCTATTAACTGGGTTTTATTGCTGGGTCGCTTCTGACTAACAAGTTTCTTTAGTCAGCTCCATAGATTTTCAATTGGGTTAAGGTCTGGGCTATTCCCCGGCCATTCCAGCAGTGGAATATGATTGTCTTGAAACTCAAAAAAAAAAAAAAAAGTGGTGTTATTAACCTTCAAACCTCAAAAATACACTTTTCCCAAAAGGTTTCCACAATTTTGGCCACTACTGTACATGAAAGGAGTCACCAAAAGACATTGCCCCAGAGCAGTGGTGAAAATTAAAACCACCGCTTGCTTGTTGGCATATATCACCAGACCTAACAGACATTATCAAAGGACTCTTGCAAAATCCTTAAATCCTGCAACCTGCAAAAACCGAACATTCTTGTTTCCCTTTCTTTCTGAAATTGTTTGTGTTTTGTATTTCTGAGCATTGAATTCCTCCATAACCATTTTCCCTTTATATTTTTCTATAAAGAAGACAGGTTTCTCTCAGGTTAAAGTTAATTTCAGATGATTTCACAGACACATCAACATAATTTTCTTGGCTGCAGATAGAACAGATGTGTCATTGGTTCTTCCAGGATGTCTTCTGACCTCCCTGTCTAGAATCAGAAATCTTTGGTATGGATGGCATATCATCAGAAAATCTCCAAGTTGTAGGCTGGACTGAGAAATCAATAAAACCAAAATTTGTGTGTGTGTGTGTGTGTGTGTGTGTGTTTGTGTGTAACCAAACTCCGTATTGCTGCCCCAAAAAACAATATTGAAATTTCTAGGAGTTTAGCATCTCTTAAAGGAGCCTTTACTTTTTACCCAAACCAACAACTAACACCTTTACAAAAAAAGGAAGATGGCGCCTTATTTCAGCAAAAGCAGGATGTCCAACCTTAGCTACTTTAAGACTTGTGGACTTCAATTCCCAGAATACCTCAGCCAGCCATCCTGGTTAGGGAATTCTGGGAGTTAAAATCAATAAGTCTTAAAGTTGTCAAGGTTGAACACCCCCTGAGCTAAAGTGTTGCTAGAAATTAAATGGAAACAGCACAGCTTCCCCTTGTCTATTATCACATTGTTATAAATTGTGTTTAATTTAGCAAGGATCAACTATTTTTACTATCAGTAACATTATAGGTTGTGGCTAAATAAAAGTCCATGCATTGTAGGTTGCCAGGTGTCCACTATTTGAGCGGACAGTCCTCTTTTTTCACATTATGTTCACTATTTTTTTTCACAAAATAGTGGACATTTTTTTTATTCAAAAGCTTTATGATGAAATGGTACGTAATCTAAAGCTGTACAGTCTAAGAGAATAAGGATAGGAGAATCGCGTTTTGTCTTTTTTTTCATAAGTTAGAATGAGACAAAGATCGAATATCCATTGAACTCGATTCTCTGAAAAAATTAATGATGAGATTAAAATAAAAATATATTATAAAATTATGTACAGTTCACATTTTTAAAATGTATTGTAGCTTGTGTCGACTGACCTAAAATGGCGTTGAGTGATGAGAGTGACAGCGGCGAGATTTCGAATTCTTTAAAACGAAAGAGAGGAGTGTGTAAATACACCAAAGACTGGGAAGCTAATTTTGCATGGATTACCAACAACGAAACCGACAGAACAAATACGACGGCCTACTATAAATTGTTTGTAAGAAAATATATAATTTAATTGTAATTTTATTTTTATTTTTTTACTACTTAACCCCCCTCCCCCGCTTGTCCGCTATTTTTTGGAAGCAGACCTGGCAACCCTAAGTTGGCTTATTAGAAGATGAGAAATTCTGAGTTATGAAGTATAACTCAAAGATGAACATAACCTGTTATTTGTGAGCAGCTTTAAAGGAAAATGGAGATGGTGACTGAGAGAAGCCTCTCTGTCACTAGGGAAACACCTTCAGAAGTAAGGAGAAAATATGGAAAGGAACAGGCTTCTCCTGATCTTAGTTTTTTTCCTGCTGTTTACATCTTGAAATGACAAGGGCTTGTATGTACTGTGTTTTCCCCAAAATAAGACTGGGTCTTATATTAATTTTTGCTCCAAAAGTCACATTATGGCTTATTTTCTGGTTAGGTCTTATTTTGGGGAAGATACGGTACTAAACTCCTCCATCTGCTGACAAGCTTAACTGGGGCTTATTTTGGGGGTAGGGTTTATTTTACAAGCATTCTGAAAAAACCATTCTACGGTTTATTTTCTGGTTGGGTCTTATTTTTGGGGAAACAGGCAGTGGTGGGTTGCCCCCGGTTCGCACCGGTTCTATAGAACCGGTAGTAAAACTGGTGGGAGGCTCCACCCACTGACCCCGACGTCATCAGAACACTTCTGCACATGCGCGCGCGACCCTGTTGCAAACCGGTAGTAAAGGTAAGTAGAACCCATCCCTGGAAACAGGGTATGTATGTGTGCCTTCCAGACAGTGTTGACTCTTGCTGACTGCCTGGATTAGTCCCTGCACTTTTCTTGGCAAGGTTTTCACACACTTTTTCCCTTGCTTTCTTCCTAGGCCTGAGAGAGAGGAACAAGTGGCCCATGGTCACCCAGCCGGTTTTATCCTTAAGGTGGAACTAGAACTCACAGCGTACTGCTTTCTAGCTTGGGGCTTTACCCGCTACATCAAGCTGGCTTTCAAAAAAAAAAAAAAAAAAAGGCTGGTTATCGCACTCTTGTGCATTTTATCTGTAAGTAAGCAAAACTCTAAAAAGCAAAACAAAATACCCCTACAACAAATTACTTTTAAATATTATCCATCCACTTCCAGTGGGCTCCAAAGCAGCATAGTCCAACAGTACATTTATGTTCTCATAAAATGCCCCATTACTTTTGTTTGCCAGAATGGTCTTCTTTTTGGGAGGCAGAGTTGTGAACTGGGTTCTCTCCAGTTCTGAATTTCATCTGCTGCTTCCCAGAGAGGATTGTAAACAGGAAGCTGGCTAGAGGAACCCTGATTTTTCCAGCTCGGTGCACTACGCAGTCTCATTTCTCCAGCTATTGCCTCCATGAATGGGCTCCACGTTGTAAGCTTTGGGTAAGAAGGAATACCAGATATGCTAGGCGTCTGGGTAAGTCTTAAAGACCCTGCTGTGTAGGAAGCTGCCAAAATCTCCGAGAAACACTCTTCCCCCACTGCACAAGGCAGTAAAAAAGGAAGGGAGAAAAAAAAGGAGGAAAACAAGCCAAACGAGATGCAGTGTGTAGTTTTTATGTTTTGGTTATGAGCTGAAAAGTAAGATTAAAATGTACATCTTTGATAAACTGGCCAGGATGCTAATAAATGCTATTTAAACACTGGTAGATATTTTTAACATTAACTAACATACATACATGCAAACAAATTGTACCTTGCCTGTGTTTGCAGAACGAAGCCTGGCTGTGTTGTGCTGCGGATCCCTTCCGGAGCTGTTCAGCCACAGGTGCTGCAGGGTTTAAAAGTCTCTCCCAACAGGTACCTTGCTTTGCCTTGAGCAATATTCAGAGTGGGTAAACATTAGATACAGCCACATGGATAGGGTGGAGCTTTGGACACTCAGTAGCTTTACTCAGTTATTATTTTTTTTTTCCTTCCTGGCCTCCAGGGCAATTCTAGTTTGCTCTGTTGCAAGTATGCTTTCCACCATTAATAGTGCCTGCAGGATTTGTAGGATCTTTTTTTTTTAAACAACAACAGTAACAAACAACAGAAGACCCTGAGGCTTATAGCCAGTTATGTATTTTTTTTTTTTTGTTCCTTGGACAACAACAACAAAAAAACAACAGTGTGATTTTAAGTGTGTTTATGAAGAAGGAAGGCTCAAGCGGTTTAATGGGAGTTACTAAGGAATATAGGATTGCAAGAATGTGGCATATCCACATGAACAGGAATCGGAGCCGCTGATGGCTTGCTATGAGCAAATTGCACAGCTTTTTGAAGAAAAAGGCTGCTTTAATCTGGATTCTATAATGTCAACGTGAGGGACACGGTGGCTCATTGGCTAAGATGCTGAGCTTGTCGATCAAAAGGTGGGCAGTTCAGCGGTTCGAATCCCTAGTGCCGTGTAACGTGTTGAACTCCCATCATTTGTCCCAGCTTCTGCCAACCTAGCAGTTCGAAAGCATGTGAAAAATGCAAGTAGAAAAATAGGGACCACCTTTGGTGGGAAGGTAACAGCAATCTGTGCACCGGCCACATGACCATGGAGACATCTTCGGACAGTGCTGGCTCTTCGGCTTTGAAACGGAGATGAGCACCACCCTCTAGAGTCGGGAATGACTAGTACATATGTGCGTGGGGAACCTTTACCTTTACTTAATCTCAACAAGGGCTTGTTCCGTTGCTTTGAATTCTTTTCACTTTGTAAATCTGGAGAATAGTATGGAGACTACTGCCTGCTTATTGGATCTTCACCTTTCATAGATGATTGGATCAGCTGGAAGAGCACTTAAGGGAAGTGAAGAATGTCTCTTTGTAGGTAAGATGCATTCCACCCTAGTATTTATAGGACTTCGGATGGGGAAATCCATCCCTTGATCTGGGAAATCCATTTTGTAGGCAGATTACATTTTGTTTCTTGCAATTTCAGAGATATCTGGATGATATTGAATATCTGACCCCATTTCAGTTCAGGTTTCAGCTGAGATACAATATATAACTATTTTAGTTACACATTGATTTATATCCAATCTAGAGACTGGCTAGGAAATAGTACAATCCAGCTAGATCTTTTTCATTGACCCTGACTTTGGCAAATTAAGCCTTCATTTAGCAATAGTTTGGGCCCTTCCTTTTAAGGCCATGTCCACTGTCCAGTTAACATAATCAATCAATCAGAATAAAGCTGGAAGGGACTTTGGAGGTCTTCCAACTATGAAGCACTCACAATTTCTGGAGGCAAGCTGTTCCATTGGTTAATTGTCCTCACTGTTAGGAAGTTTCTCCTTAATTCCAGGTTGCTTCTCTCTCCTTGATTAGGTAATGATAAGGAAACTACATTTTAACATCTAGAAATGGAGATCTCTTGTCTGACAGGGTCCTAAATTATCTTGCATGGGTCACCACCTATATGAAATTACAGCAAGAAATAAATCAGATTTTGGAGTGGAGTGACATCAGTACGCTGATGACATTCACCACTACTGCTCCTCCTTATCTAACTCAAGGGACAACTGACATCCTTATATGTTGAAATTTAATAGTGACATCAAGGAAATAACCAGAAATAATCATTTCATCAGAGATCAGTGCATCAGAAAAAACAAGATGAAAAATGTTCAGAAAGATGGAGATGCTGTTTAAAGTACCTACACCAAACAGATTATGGAAAATGCCTCAGTTCTCAACAGAGGACATTTACTATTCTTAAGTTTTAAAGTTAAGTTTTAAAGAAGAGATTGGACAGCCAATTTAGCAAGTTGTCTGAATTCAATCAGTAAGTCTATAATTCTCAGTCTCCTTCTCCTGATAGAAAACTGTTGCATAACATTTTGGAGACATGTAAGTAATTTGAAAGCCTCAGTCTAGAGGGAAATGGCCGGAGACTGAATTTTCCAAACTTTAATACCTTTAATCCAATTCACAGATTTGCTATTTGCATCAGTACCATCCACTCAATTTATGATAGGCCAACTTAAAGAATGATATGTTCATGTACATCCATGACTAAAAGAATGTATGATGCTCACAGCATATTTACAAAAAATAGCTATGTTACTTGAAGGATCCATGATCAATAAATGAAAGGGAGCTGAACTTTCATATATAGTTCTCTCATTTATTTATCAAAGAATCCATCACACGAAATTCTGGGTTTTGTTTTTATGATGAAAATCTATGACTTGAAAGTGAGTCAGAAGTTCCAGCAAGATCATGGATTGTTAACCCAATTTACACAAATGACATGGTAAACAAGATTGCTCCATGCCCATATCCTTAAAATATATTTTAGTCCTTTCCTCATAATACAGGACCTGTATGGCAAAAAAGGAATGTTGACATTTGTTCTCTCCATTGGATAGAAATCACAATTCCAGAGAAGTCTGGACAATCTTTGTCTTCTAGATTGTATGGAATCCAACTCATTTAACTGATCTGAAATAGCTTCCTGCTATTTTTAAATGGGAACAGATAAGATTTGAGTACGAGTTCTACCACCAGCCTAACACAGTTAAAAACAAAACAACCTCCCAAACATCTCCTTACATTAGCTCCACACACATGTGAGATACAGCACCATCCATATTGGCTTCCTACAAAATGTTGAGTCCTGATCTTGGTCATTAAAAGATTGTCCTTTCCTGTCACAGAGTAATCGCAGAATTACAGATATCCATGACTGGAGAAGTGGAGTGATCCTGGAATGATCTGACTATGCTTTCACAAGCTCTTTCTACAATAATGATTTATAATGCTTGATGCAGGGGTGGGATTCAACCATCTCGGACCAGTTCGGGTGAACCGGTAGCTCCAACAATCAGCTGAGAGCAAACCGGTTCACTCCGACAATCAGCTCGGCCCGCCTGCCCACCCCTGCACTATACTGACCTATATTTCCTTTGTTTGAAACCCAGCTGATAAGCATGGCAGAGCGGATTGCCGTGCCTCAGCTGTTTTACTCACTGGGGCTGCAGTAGAAGGTAAGTTTCAGAGCTGTTTTCAAACACACTGCACATGCGCAGAGCGCACGCTCAGCAAACCAGTTGTTACACTGGTTGAATCCCACCACTGGCTTGTTGGTATTATTTGCCCAATGCTGGGGTGATATAACAGTACTAAAAACAAGCTAGAGGACCTTATGCTATAAATCAGTAGTAAGGAAGTGACCACCCTGACAATTATAAGTATATTCTCATAAGCATCAGATGCTAGACAGAGGTGAAATACATTAGCATTGTATTATAATTGGAATAATTGCTGACACTTTGTTCAAAGCTTTTTCCACGATAATTCAGTATTAATCCAGTTTAATTAACGTAACCAAGCCATGCAGTAATTTTCATCTAAAGAATTTCTGTCACTTTAAATCTTCTGGATATCTCCACTCCTCCCCCACCTTCCCATTGTACTATTTAATATTTGAGTTGGACACTAAGAATGGCTGACTGAAGAATTGACACTTTTGAATTGTGGTGTTGCCGTAAGTTACTGCGTATAACATGAGCAGCGAGAATAACTAACAGAGAGGTGTTAAATCGTACAAATCCAGACCCATCACTGGAAGCTAAAATCTTAAGATCAAACCGTACAGTTACAGTCACTGAGTTGGAAGGGCCCTTGGAGGTCATCTAGTCGAACCCCCTGCTCACGCAGGAGAGCTGTACTAGGGATTCAAACCGTCGAACTGCTGACCTTTCTGATCGACAAGCTCAGTGTCTTAGCCACTGAGCCACTTATTTTGGTCATGTTGTGCATGCAAATTCATTGGAAAAGGCAGTGATGCTAGGAATGATTAGTGAACAAAGAAGAAGAAGAACTGGCTTGATAACATCAAATCTGATGCAAAGTTGAACATACACCAGTTAAAAGAAGCTGTGCTTGACAGGATAGCATGGAGAGCACTTGTCTAGAAAGTCACCAAGAGTTGGACACAACCAAATGGTTAAAAACAACAGCAGCATTTAATTTTAATATCACTTTTATTGATGGTCTCTGCACATTTCACTTGATTTAATGATACTATATAGAATGGAAAAACTGCAGCACATAAATTGTACATTCTGTGCAGTACTTCATTGTTCATGCATGCCAAGTGATAGTTGCTTTAATTCATCCAATCAGTGAGTTATTAATGTGTTCTTATATTTCCTTTGCAAACGTTGGACTATGACTTCTGCAGACTGTGAAAAGCGGTCTCGAGTTTTACTTCTGCTAATTTTATGGTCCTATCCCTGTAGTTTTCTTGACAACAATGTTGAAATAGTTTCCCATTGCCTTCTTCCAGGAAGCTCCAATGTTGTGATTTCCTGGTAGTTTCCCAACCATACACTAACCATATTTGACCCTCAGCTTTATACTGCAACCTAGCAAGAACACATGAGTAATCAAAATAAGGAAGAGGGAATAGCAGGAACGCAAGATCCAACCCCTTCCTCTCTTATCTTCACCCATCCCACCATCTCAGGTTCCGACACTTGTTTTTATAACACATGAGCACAGTTAGAGAGGTCTTGTGGCATCAGAATGTTTTTCCTGTATCAGCATCAGATATACACCCAGGCAAGTTTCTTCTTTCTTTCAGATTTTGCCAGTGATTGGGACAAAATGACAGAGTAGGAGGAAATTGGGTAGGGAGTGCCATACATATGCCACCCATTTCTCTCTCCATCTTGAGACCTTTGAGGAAAAGAAGAAGAGTGTTTATGTTCAAAGCTCCTTTTATGGGCAGACCGGTACAGCTCTGCAAACAGTTAAAAGCCTGGTAGACCAGTACCTCTGCTAAATCCTAAAGAATTGTCACATGACCATCAAGACACGCCCACAAAATAAGCCACGCCCCCAGAACTGGTAGTAAAAAAATGTAGAACCCACCCCTGATGCACCAGAACCCAGAAGACAGCAGCTGGCCAGGGGCCACGCGTGCTGGACCAGCTGTCTGGTGCGCATGCATGTGGTGGCTAGCAGCTCTCTTCTGGGTTCCAGCGCTCTGGCGCATGCTCCAATTTTAGTACTCGGTGCCAAAAAGGTTAGCCATCACTGGTATAGGGTTTTTTGCTCTGGCAGGGGGTTGGACTAGAAAACCTCCCAAGTCCCAACTCTGTAGTTCTGTATTCTAAGGGTAGAGAAAGAGCTGCTGGACTGTTATCATCAAGCTGTTGTAAAGAGATCACAGTGTTGCTGCAGAGAGGTTTATAATGTGTCATGATCCTACTTCTACAGTCAAAACTAATGGGTTCTCTGCACTAATGATAATTAACTAGATCCTGGGTGAGACAAATCCTTGATTTATCATCAATTATCAGAATGTTTTCAGTCAGGCTCTGCCCTGTGGTATTTGTTCTACACAATATTCTCTTTATTTGCCTTGGGTAGCGGATTATTGTCCTATACTGCCTCTAGAGTTTGGTGCTACCTAAGCTTCATTGTGTCACCTGATGTGACTTGATCTTGGCCTACTTCCCACATTTTAGTTATAAATACTTCCTTAATTTCTGCCTTCTTGAAGATAACATCAGCATGCAAAAGAGAGAGCTCATTGAATACTGGGAGCTGAAAGACAAAAAAAGAGCTTCCACCCATTATGAAATGCTGCTTTCTAGGCAAACAATTCAGGAAACAAAAGTGTGTGTTGTTTGTGTACTGTATATCTTTGTTATGCTCTGTTTCTTCTCCCGCTCTCTCTTTCTCTTTGATTTGCTATAGGGTTATTATTTCTGAGCTGCAAAACCCCCAACTACCACAAAATGGGAGCAATGAGATATCAAAAATGGTAACAATTTGCTGCCACCTTGTGATCATCTGGATTATTACAGCCTTAGATCTGCAAAAACGCATCCATTTCCTTTCCATCTTGAACAATATTTTATAAGCATGATCAAAATTAGATGTTATTTAGGGAGGATGAAGGAACAAAATCCTCAGCTTGAATATATCTACCGTGTTTCCCCGAAAATAAGACCCTGTCTTATATTTTTTGAACCCCGAAATAAGTGCTTGGTCTTATTTTCGGGGATGTCTTATTACT
This sequence comes from Pantherophis guttatus, assembly GCF_059756535.1. NCBI lineage: Eukaryota > Metazoa > Chordata > Lepidosauria > Squamata > Colubridae > Pantherophis > Pantherophis guttatus. The sequence goes on along the minus strand of NC_142065.1, from coordinate 19,890,633 downwards.
TTGGAGCGCATGGAGCAAGATGGGGCTCCTCTTGCCGTCTTACCTGATTTCCAGCTCTGTCTCCCTAACCCTAACCAGAGGAAATGGTGGCTACTGGCTGCACATGCGTTTAAATATTTTTGGGGAGGGCTTATTTTTTGGGCGGGAGCTTATTTTAGTGCATGCGCTTAAAAACCTGATTGGGTTTATTATCAGGGTATGTCCTATTTTAGGGGAAACAGGGTAGGAACAAAGGGATTTGCCCTCAAGATGAATTGTGATGTTTAATTTTGAATTATTGGCATAGCTGTAAGAGTTTGGGGACTGCTACTTTTGACAGATGAGATTAATATTCCCGGATAGCGGAAATGAAGGAAAACCACTACAGTGCAGATTATTACTGAATCACTGTTGATTGTGAACTATGAACAATTAAAGCAGAGCTCAAATTAGAAGATTCTGGATATGAAAACTTAAATTGTGCATAGACCAGTTCGTACTAGAATTTAGTGAAGGAACAAATTGTTTCGAAGTGGCAGGATCCTTTGTTCAGTTTGTTATAAAGTACAGGTAGTCTTCAACTTGTGACTGTTCATTTAATGGTAGTTCAAAGTTACAATGACCTTGGAAACAGTGATTAACAGCCTGTCCTCAGAATTATGACTGTCACACCATCGCCATAGTCATATGATCACAATTTATATGAGAAGAAGAATAATCTTAAAATTAATATTAATTTTTAATTTTTTAAATAGAAGTCAGATGGCCCAGGATAGTTTTTATTTTTATTTATTTTATTTGTTTGTTTGTTTATTTATTTATTTATTTTGTCAAGCGCGTATTAGATAACAGATATAGGTATAAACATGGTTATTAATACATGAAATGGATACGAATAAAAGAAAACATTAGGACAGGGATGCTAGGCCTGGTGGTGCGCTTATGCACACCCCTTAAAGACTTCTTAGGAATGGGGTGAGGTCGAAAGTAGACAGTCTAAGGTTTAAGTTTTGGGGGTTTGGGGAAGAAACCACAGAGTCAGGTAGTGTATTCCACTCTGTTGCTGAAGTCATATTGTCTGCAATCAACTTTGGTGCGGTTTACCTTAAGTTTATATCTATTGTGTGCTCGTGTATTCTTGTGGTTGAAGCTGACGTAGTCATTGACAGGTAGAAACTGCAGTGGACAATTTTGTGTACTACACTTAGGTCAGGCCAAAGGCGGCCTAGTTCTACATTGTCTAAGCCCCAAATTTCAAGTCTGGTGGCATAAGATATTCTCTTGCGAGCAGAGGAGTGGAGGACTATTCTCGTGAAATATCTCTGGACTCTCAATTGTATTAATGTCCAGTATGCAGTGTGGGTTCCAGATAAATGAGCTGTATTCGAGAATTGTTCTGGCAATTCTTAATATTAAAAATAGATAACCAAGTCATTTTTGTATCCGTGGATATGATGTTCCTTATCTGTGAATTATGCTAATTCCCAGGTCAAATAGTGTCCAACAAAACCTTATCCAGTAGTGGGTTTCAAATTTTTTTACGACCGGTTCTGCGGGTGTGGCTTGGTGGGCGTGGCATGGCATGGCTTGGTGGATGTGGTTTGGTCGGCATGGCCAGGGGAAGGTTACTGCAAAACCCCCATTTCCTCCCGATCAGCTGGGACTCGGGAGGCAGAGAATAGATGGGGGCGGGGCCAGTCAGAATTTTTACTGCCAGTTCTCCGAACTACTCAAAATTTCTGCTACCGGTTCTCCAGAACTGGTCAGAACCTGCTGAAACCCACCTCTGGCCTTATCCCCTCTAATTTGCTTGTCAGAAGGACACCTCTCTCAGGCTCATGATAAGACTGCCCTTCACAATGAAAATTTTGCCTAAAGTGATAAGAATGAAAGAAACCTCTAAAGTATTTGGGATGGGGGCTAGCTTTGAAAGAATGTTCAAGCTGAGAACAGTTATTTCTTCATGTGGGAGCTCCACAAAGAGTCAGGGATACTGTGTCACCAACCCGAACTGAAACAGGAACACATTGTAAGAATGCTGGAGTGGTGGGTGGGGCAGGCATTTCAGGAACACAATTGTTCTACAGTCTGAGCTGTTTTGCTATCCCACTAAATAGGCCCCTCCGATTGCAATACTATGCCAAATATTTCAACCAGGGATCCCAAGTTGCTATATAGGGAGTAATGGTGATGCCAACACCCTCCCCATCCATGCAATTGTGGTTTCCAATGACTTTATTTCTTTTGATATTCACACACATCTACACACATAATCTGCCATGTTTTTCCATCTTGCATTGAGTCAGCTGAGATCTTCACACCCCTGTAATGGGCAGATAACCAAAGGCATTCTGTTATCTACCTTGGCTAGTCAATAAACAGAACACTTTTTAAAAATTCCAGCTGTAATGGTGAGCTAGAATAGAATAGAATAGAATAGAACAGAACAGAACAGAACAGAATAGAATAGAATAGAATAGAATAGAATAGAATAGAATTCTATTCTATTCTATTCTATTCTATTTAGAGTTGTATCATGCTATTCTTTCAGGAGGTCAAAGCAGTGTACATATCCTTCAGTTCTCCCTCAAAAGAGGAATACTGTAATCTAAGTTGGGCTGAGAAAGAGGAAGCCCAAAGGGTCCTAAGCTTCAAGCGATAAATAAATACTTGGTTACAAAAGCATATGATGATGCAGAGAATTTTGAAAATCAACGTTCAAATGAAACCAGAATTTTTCTTTTTTCTTTTTTTAAAAAAAGTTTTTATTTTTTAAACAAACAAACATTTAATACATCAGTTTTCTCTCCCCTGTGACATCTCGGTGTTATCTTTCAAAGTTCTTTCTTCTTCTGTATAGTTGTCATTTCTTCTATCTTGCTCCTTATCCAGTCCACAATATCAATTCATCACTAATATAATATTCTACTCATCATATATTTAAATAATTAATCATTTATATCTCTTCTCCAACCAATAATAAAAATCATTCCATATTTTAAAATATTCTGAGTCTTCTCTATCCTTAATCATCAAAGTTAATCTATTCATTTCTGCACAATCTAATTTTTTTTATTACTTCTTCTTCCAAAGGTATTTTCTCCATTTTCCAATTTTGTACATAGACAATCCTTGCAGCTGTTATTACATGTATTATCAAATAAACTTTTTCTTTGCTAATTTTTTCAGATAGGATACCCAATAGGAACAGCTCTGAAACCAGAATTTTTCTCACTAGGACTTGTTGATAGAAAAAACTTACAGACAATTGTTTTCATATATTTTAACAACAGCAAGGTTATATTATAGGCACAAAGCGGAAGAATGCAGAAACACCCACAAGCGGACTGTGAAGATGGTAGAGCTGGTAGATACGGCTAAACTGACTTGTTTGATCTGGGAGGGTATAATAATCACTTTTATAAGAGGCTGGAAATCCTTTATGGACTTTTTGCTGAAGATGGATAAAAATGAACTAGTGGTTTCCGAAGTTACTGATTTAAAAGGGCTGTAAATGGGGAGAAGGGAACTATGTTATGTAGTTTTGGAGGGGGGGAAATGCTAATAAATATGCCTATAACAGCTATAAATCAGATTGAAAGTTGCTTTTTTAATTTTTTTCTTTTTCTTTCCTCCCCAAATCGCTATATTGTTATTTTCAGCATCACTTCTTTTAATCTTTCCCCCTTTCTTCTTTTTCTTTTATGTAATTTTTTTTTGTTTTTATCTTTTAACGTTGTAAAAATGTTCTTTAATAAAAAAATAATTTGTTTTTGTTATAAAATGTAGTTTTAAGAAGTCTTTTTAAGAAGAAGGGGATGGGGGAACAGACACAAGTACAACTACAATAATTAACAGCAGGTGGCAGCCTTTAATTATTTTAAGGACAGCCTCTGGGATCCAATGCTGCTTCAGAAACTTCATTCTTGGAAGAAGATTCTTTCAGCTTTTGGTGCGTGTGTGTGTGTATGTGTGTATCTTGCACCTAACTATGGCACAAACATGCCCAGAACACATATTTTTCTATTTGTCCATGTTGCTACCTTTGTGTAGACCACATGAAGCCCATAAGTGAGGTGGGGTCAGGTTGTTTTTATCAATATTAAGGTAGCATTTTCACCTTATTCTTTTTTTTAAAAAAATAAAGTTTATTATAAGATAAAATACAAATGGAAACAAAAACCAGGAAAGAGCAAGAAGTAAAAAGTGCAAAGGAAAAGAAAGAAAAAGTACAAAGTAGTGACTCCTGACTTAATCAGTGCAGAAGAATACAAGGAAAATTATAAATACAAACCTTTTGCTTCTAGTTATATATAGATAGATAGATAGATAGATAGATAGATAGATAGATAGATAGATATAGATATAGATATAGATATAGATATAGATATAGATATAGATATAGATATAGATATAGATATATAGATATATAGATATATAGATATATAGATATATAAAAATAAAAAGCCCAGCAGCTGTTTTCAGGTGGAAACAAAACTAGATAACTTTTTGTCTTTAATGAAGACAGTCAAATTTGCCATTTCTGCCAACTCCAACTTCCCTCCTTCTGGGAATTCATGTGTCTTTTCATGCATATCTAAAACTGTCCGGGAACTTTTAAATGAAAGGACAGTGTCATGTCTACTACAGATCTGCTAGATGGCAGTTTAGAATAGGGTATCTCTGACAGAGATGCATCCATTGTGGAATACCCTCTTTGATCAGGTATCTTTTTCTGCTTTCATGCTCTCCAGTACTGGTATTTAAAAAAGAATAGCAATAGCACATAGACTTATATACCACTTCACAGTGCTTTACAGCCCTCTCTAAGTGGTTTACAGAGTCAGCATCTTGCCCCCAACAATCTGGGTCCTCATTTTACTCACCTCGGTAGGATGGAAGGCTGAGTCCAGTGGTGAAATCCAATTTTTTGGATTTTTTTTTACTACCGGTTCTGTGGGCGTGGCTTGGTGGGCGTGGCTGAATGGGCATGGCAGGAGAAGGATATGCAAAATCCCCATACCCTCCCCATTCCTGGGGGAAGGATATTGCAAAATCTCCATTCCCACCCCACTCTGGGGCCAGCCAGAGGTGGTATTTGCCGGTTCTTTGAACTGCTCAAAATTTCCGCTACCGGTTCTTCAGAACCTGTCAGAACCTGTTGGATTTAACCCCTGGCTGAGTCCACCTTGAGCCTGGTGAGAATTGAACTGCTAGCAGTCGGCAGAATTAGCCTGCAAATACTGCATTCTACAATACTACCACACCCTTGTTATTTATACATTCATTTTTGACATTTAAATAAAATAAAAGAGAGAGAGAGAAGCTCATGATGATCATAACTAGGGGAGGATGTGTGCGATGTATAACACCTGTCTTCTCCTTTCCAAAAGTCTTATATCTTCCCCTATGCCTTAGACATTTCTATACAAAGCAAACTTCTAGCTGAATTGCTCCTCAGCTCTACATTAATGTTCAGAACATTGTTAAAACTCTGGCTTTGCAAACTATTTTTAGTTCCAGCAATGGAATCTTGGTATCTTTCAGAGGGAATAAAAGAATTCTGCAATTAATTTTTGAGATTTGGAACACTTTACTAACTGTGTCTTATCAATATTTTCATTACTCTCCCAGTTCATTGCAAGATGATGTGAGACTTTCCATTGTCCATTCTGTCTTTGGAGGTCTTCTAGTCCAATCCCCTATCCAAGGGAGGAGTCCTTATTTACCTTTCAGGTAAATAGTTGTCCAATCTTTTCTTGAAAACCTCCAGCGATGGGGCATAAACAATTTTGGGAAGCAAAATTGTTTCCAAAACAAGCTGATTAATTGTTCTCACTGTCAGGAAATTTCTCCTTATTTCCAGGTGTCTCTCCCTCTGCTAAGCTTCCACCCATTGTGTTTTTTTCTATCCTCAGGTGATATGGAGAATAAATGAATACCTTCTTTTCTGTGGCAGCATCAATACTAGGACGCTGTAGGGTGTCAAAATATAGATTAATTGGTACAAAATAGGTGCAGAATGTAAACAAATTACATTTATTTGTAATAATCCTGGCAACAGGGTAGAGAAAAGAAATGTAATCTAATAGACAAAAGTTGGTGTGAAAACCACATCTTTGTAAAGCATATCTCAAAAAATTTGAACGAAATTAAAAGCCTTTTCAGCTTCTAACAAGATTAAAATAGCTAACATATCTGCCGCTATATTCAAAATATAAATCACCAAGTGAATATTGTCACATTCTATTTTTTAGAGAATTCAAACAGTAGTGAAAATTATGGATGAGAATAATTTTTGTAATCGCCTATCTAAAGTTGCTATTAAAATTTTGGTATTAGCTTTAAGCAACAATATTGGTCTACAGGTTTAGATTAGATTAGATTAACAGAGTTGGAAGGGACCTTGTAGGTCATCTAATCCAACCCCCTTCCCAAGCAGGAGACCCTACACCATTTCCGACAAATGGCAGTCCAATCTCTTCCTGAAAGCCTCCAGTGATGAAGGCAAGCTGTTCCATTGGTTGATTGTTCTCACTGTCAGAAAGTTCCTCCTCATTGCTAGGTTGAATCTCTCCTTGTTCAGTTTCCATCCATTATTTCTTGTCTGGCCTTCAGGTGCCTTGGAAAATAGCTTGACCCTCTGTGGCAGCCCTTCAAATATTGAAACAATGCTATCATGTCTCCCCTGGTACTTCTCTTCTCTTCATTAGACTAGCCATGCCCAGTTCATGTAACCATTCTTCATATGTTTTAGTCTCCAGTTCCATAATCATCTTGGTTGCTCTTCTCTGCACTCTTTCTAGAGTCTCAACATCTTTTTTATAGTGTGGTGACCAAAACTGGATGCAGTACTCTAGGTGTGGTCTTACATCATGTACATGTAGTAGTATCTTTATCTGGTTTTAAAGTTTTTGTTACACAAGTCTTTCTTCCTAAACTGTGCCCAATTTAGCTTCCTAAAAAAGCTATTCCACTGGAATGTTTAATGTTTTCTCATACCCAAAATCAAAGTGCCAAGTAAATCTATATGCTGTACTACTAAAACTCTCATTGTTATGACCTTTTACTGGGTGAAACGGTGCGTCATAGGGCAACAAGGAAGGTTTCTGATGCTCCTGCCAGCTTCCCACAAGGAAACTGAATGCGGAAGCCAGCAGGAATTTGGAAGTTGCTCCCTCTCCCACTGCTTTTTATCCATCCTTGGTCATTCTGCTTCTCTGTTTGAGGAGGAAAGGTCTTTGAAGCAATGACCCAGTGAGTTGTCCAGTGTTATGTAAATGGGAAAATTGCAAGGACAATTCTGGGATCTATTCCCACTTTTATTTTCACTTCTGGGAAATAAACTACTTCAGTGGAAATATTATTTTTACTTGCCAGATCTTTTGCTAATCTTTAGCCTTTAGGAAATCCACAAATGCAAAAGAGGATATTCCCTTTCATTTTAAAGAATTTATCAGCAACTTAGTAGTACGAGAAGCCAGACATCATTAAGCAACTAATGGCTGGGAGGGCTAAGCAAAGGCTATTAATCCTTGTAAATTAAGTCAGGCAATCTTTTGAGGCTGCTGGCATACAAACCTTCCAAAACAGAGAGGTTACTCCCATCCCAGTTTTAAAGTGAATATTTTCTATGACCAATACTTTCATTGCTGATGCCAAGTTTATATTTGCCTACTTTTTCTGGGGAGATGGCTCCACCTCCAAACAAAGCATTGAGTATAGATGCCTTCCATTTTCATTTTTGAAGATGTCTATGGAGTTCAGAAGCATTCTTGTAAACAAAATATACGCTTGAGGCAACATAGCTCCTCCATTCAGCTCCTTCCTAATAATTTGTGTATATTAATTTAAAGATTCTATTGATTGATTGATTGATTGATTGATTGATTGATTGATTATCAGCCACTAAGTCAGTGTAGACTCACAGCAACCATATAGATAGATTTCTTCCATGTTGATCTGTCCCTAACCTGCTCTTCCAATCTTCCAACAGGGCACCCATCACTACTTCACCTGAGTCCATCCACCTTGCTGCTTGTCATCCTCGTCTTCCTCTTCCTTCCACCTTATCCAGCATGAGAGCCTTTCAAGGACAAATAAATGAAGAGGGAAGGAAGTCTCTGAGGGTGATCTCCATCCGGATCACACCGCATACAGTACTTCTGCATGAATGGAAGGTTCTAATTTGTGTTGGTTGGCAACTGGGAATGCTAAATGCTAGACTAGACAGATCTTTGGATTGATCCTGCATGGTTCATTTGATATATTTTGCCTCTATCTTCTGATAGAACAGAATAGTTATGAACAGGCAGTTGTTTCAGAGAAGGTTACGCAGGGTTGATCTCGTATGCTACAGAAAATTCTGTTTCTGATCTTTTCTAAAAGTACACGGGCTTGTTAAAACATAGGAATTTAAACCTTACAGCATATTTCTCTTCTTTTTCATTGTACTTTAAGGATGAGTACATTTCTTAAGTAGAGTTCAGCACAGCTGAGAAGCCTACTAAGCTTTAGGCTAAGTAAACTTTTATACCCTTTCTCTGTATGAGAAAATGAAGTTTTGTGTTCCTGGGCATATCCATACAATCAAAGCTTAAACTTAAGATTCCCGTACTTCAATTAATGGACACTATCTTATTATTACAAATACACCCCTGTTAAAACATTCCATGCCTGCTTCTTATGAAGTCAGTTAGAAGTCATTAGCATAAAATACATGCAAATTCTACTTTAAATGTAACCTTTTCAGAAAGTAACAATCATTCTGTAGTTTTGTTTCTGCATTCTAAATTTACTGTATATCTTACAAGATCTGTTAGTGCTAAAATAACTTCTTATTACAGTTACTGTAAAATCTCCATTCCCACCCCGCTCCAGGGGAAGGTTACTGAAAAATCCCCATTTCCTCCCAATCAGCTGGGACTCAGGAGGCAGAGAATAGATGGGGGCGGGGCCAGTCACTTCAATTACTGGCGGGGCCAGTATTTACCGGTTCTCCGAACTACTCAAAATTTCTGCTACCGATTCTCCAGAACTGGTCAGAACCTGCTGAATACCACCTCTTGTTGAGATACTTTGCTATAGAAAAAGAGTCAATACAACGTGTCCTTAGGTTATGACCATTTGGTCAATGACCATTCAAAGCAATGGTGAAATCCAATTTTTTTTTACTACCAATTCTGTGGGTGTGGCTTGGTGGGCATGGGCGTGGCAGTGGAAGGATACTGCAAAATCTCCATTCCCACCCTACTCCAGGGGAAGGATACTGCAAAATCTCCATTCCCTCCCCACTCTGGGGCCAGCCAGAGGTGGTATTTGCCAGTTCTCCGAACTACTCAAAATTTCTGCTACCAGTTCTCAGAACTGCTCAAAATTTCCGCTACCGGAAATCTGACAGGTTCTCCAGAACCTGTCAGAACCTGCTGGATTTCACCCCTGATTCAAAGATATGACAGTGCTGAACGAGTGGTACTTATCACTAGTCTTTGGAGTTCTTTCCATGGTGATCTGGGCACTTGGCACCACACTTACAATTATGACATTGTTGCAGGCTGAAGTGATGTGATTGTGATTTCTGATGTTCCCAGATGATTTCCCACAAGCAAAGTCAATGCGGAAGCTGGCAGGAAGTCTGAAATCATAATCATGTTATTTCCTTGCTTAATGACCCACATGGATCTTACTTAATAACAGCAACAGGGACTGCTAGAATTGCTGTTGCTAAGGGATATGGCCATGTGATGTCATGTTTACAACTGCATCATTTAGTGCAGGGTCTCCAACCTTGGCAACTTTAAGACTTGTGGACTTCAACTCTCAGAATTCTGGGAGTTGAAGTCCACACGTCTTAAAGTTGCCAAGGTTGGAGACCCCTGCTTTAGTGAACCCAATTGTCATCATAACCCGAGGACTACCTGTGAGTGAAATGGCAGCAACATTTTAAAATTTGTTGCATGCTTCCCAGAATCTCAGTTGTTTGTGAGATGGACAGCTGTATCAATTGGTTTAATAAATCAAAAATATATGAATTTATCCTTATAATAAATTTATACCAGTTTTGTTCAAATTAACCTGATTTTACCATCCCCGTCCTCAGGGAATAAAGTGGTTGAGATTGACTAGAGAATTGAAGCAATCTAGCAAAATGATTGGGGAAGAAATGGAGGTAGTAACAGATTTTATTTTCCTGGGCTCCAAGATCACCACAGATAGGGACTGTAGCCAAGAAATTAAAAGACACTTGCTCCTGGGGAGGAAAGCTATGGCAAATCTAGATAGCTTACTAAAAAGCAGAGACATCACCCTGCCAAGAAAAGTGTGTATAGTCAAGGCTACGGTTTTCCCAGTTGCAATGTATGGCTGTGAAAGTGGGACCATAAGGAAGGCTGAGCGCCAAAGAATTGAGGCCTTTGAACTATGGTGCTGGAGAAGACTCCTGCGTGTCCCTTGGACTGCAAGGTGAACAAACAGGTCAGTCCTAGAGGAGAACAACCCTGACTGCTCTTTAGAAGGCCAGATCCTGAAGATGAAACTCAAATACTTTGGCCACCTAATGAGAAGGAAGAAGAAGAGTCTAATGCTGGGAAAGATTGAGGGCAAAAGAAGAAGGGAATGACAGTGAATGAAGTGGCTGGATGGAGTCACTGAAGCAATCGGCATGAGTTTAAATGGACTCCAGAGGATGGTAGAGGACAGGAAGACCTGGAGGAACATTGTGTATGGGGTTATGATGGGTTGGACATGACTTTGCAACTATCAACATAAGCAAAATGATGAATGGATTGTCTGTCATATTTTTGGCTTGTGAGGACTATGTTTTGTCCATGTAACCTAGGAAGCAACATATCTGACTGGCATTTGCTTTTATTTTTCTGATCAAGATGATTCCCCTCTTTTTAAAGAATCCCAGAATTATCCTGAATTGTATCTAAAAGACAGAGTCAGATGTTTTGAACTCAGAAGGCGATTTTACTTTTTTCGTGGCCAAATGAGTTTTCAACTCACGTTGTTAGAGAAAAAGCTGGACTCTGCATTCTTGATGCACCCTTTAAAAAAAAAAAAGTCTACCCTATGGACCACATCACAATCCCAAAATAGCATCTGTTGTCCCCTTTTTTAGCCTTTGGGGTCAACTGTTTGTAGAAGTTGCTTTTGGAGGTTTCTATTATGGGAAATGGAAGATCTGATTTTTCTTCCCATTCAATCTAGCTAACCACTAAGTAAACTCTAAGAAATCTCAGTGGTTTTCTTCTTCTATTTTTTTTAAATGCTCCCAGCAGTAATAACAGGATTCTAGTACTCCTTACCAATGTGGTTCAAACAAACAAACAAAAAATCTATGGTCTGAATAGCACATTTTTTTCATGCTCACATTGCACATTGCATGAATGCCTGTCAAGTCATAAGAAACTGTGCCATGTGGGTTTTTTCCTGAATACATGGGTTTGATATTATATCCATCCAGGGGTGCTATTCAGCAGGTTCTGACAGGTTCTGGAGAACCGGTAGCACAAATTTTTAGTAGTTTGGAGAACTGGCAAATACCACCTCTGGCTGGCCCCAGAGTGGGGTGGGAATCGGGATTTTGTAGTAGCCTTTCCCCTGCCACGCCCACCAAACCACACCCACAGAACCGGTAGTAAAAAAAATTGAATTACACCACTGTATCCATCCTAATCTAAGGAATCTCAAATTCTATCCCCGGTAAGAACCTGGAATATGAGGAGTGGGTGTCAAAATACTATATATTATCAAATTACCAAAGTATTACTAAATCTAGGTATCAATATGAAAATAAGAAACTGCTTTATACCTGGTCCACTGGTTCTCTTTAGCAAAAAATATATTATCAATTATAGTAGACAGCAGCTCTTCAGAATTTCAGCAAAGTTTTTGCAGCAAGGTCTTTTACTTTCAATGAATTTATACTGATTTGTACAGAATTTGTACTCCATCATCACTGGAGGTTTTTAAGAAGAGATTGGATAGCCATTTGCCTGGCATGATAGAGGGGTCACCTGCTTGAGCAGGGGGTTGGACTAGAAGACCTCCAAGGTCCCTTCCAATTCTGTTATTCTGTTATATTCTGCTAAATATTATTAGCAAGACCACTGCATGCAGCATAGCTGGACCATGTACTTCTTTTCTGCAACTTCCATTTCCCTTGGCCTCTCCCTAAAGCAGAGGCTGGCTCAGGAATTCTGGGAGTTGAAGTCCACAAGTCATAAAAAGGCCATTGTTCCCCACCCCTGCCCTAAAGCGTATAGTTAAGATATAAAAACCAGGCCTTCTGAAACTATATTTCAGGGAATTCTAGAATGTGATGGGTTACTGCAAGAGATCAGAAGAAAAAGAAAGAAAGAAAGAAAAAACCTGCCATTTCCACTTGAACACTGAATTTTCAGTCCCTATAGCCATGATGGCGAACCTATGGCACACGTGCCGGAAATGGCACGCAGAGCCATTTTTCCAGGCACGCAAGCTGTCAGCCAACTCACCTGCAGCAGCGAATGTGCGTACGCCCCAGCAGGTATTTGGGTTTCTGGTGCACATGCGCGCAATTCAGGGGACCCAGCTGGTCTTTGGAGCTCTCCTCCACATGTGTGTGCATTTGTGCATGCATGCGAGAGTACTGGTGTGCAGTGCATGCATGCACAGATGGTGCGATTGCGTGTGCAATGCATGGTGGAGGGGCGCACAAAAGCTGTATGCATCCACAAATGGTGCGGTTGCACGCACAGTGCATGGGGAGGAGCCACGCATCAGCACGGATGGCACGCGTGCGCACAAAGCGTGCGAAGCATGTACCTGTTCAGCACTCGGTGAGTAAAAGGTTCGCTACCACTGCCCTGTAGCCTTTCCTTTTAATCAAGAATTCTTTTTTTTTTAAAACTAAAAGGTTTGGTGGCCTGAAAAAGTTGAAAACTTCAGGTATCAATGAGAGTTTCAAAGCCATATTATTTTCTCAGAGGTTGCTTTGAATTCAGTGCAGTTTACTCCCAGCTGCATGGTTACAGAGGACTGTACATTTCCCAAAATGAATCCTTTTTGCAAAATAAATAAATCCAGGAATGAGCAATGTGGCTAAAGAGGTGCTTTTTTATTTAATTTAGGGCACAAATATGTGACCAGACCTGACCAGTACACTGCAAAGGAATGTCTCCTTTAAGAGTGACATTTCTCTGTATTTATTTTTGGAAGTGAGTTAAGCGACATAATTCATAATCAGAGGTGGAATTTCCAGACTAACCTCAATCAGGTGGAGTCAGCAATGGATTAGAAGTACCAATGTAAAAATTCCTGCTTGCAGCAGGAAATGAAAATTATGATTCAATGAAAAGAGGTCTGATTCAATTTTTTCCTTATTGTACCCACTTCCCATGAAATTGAAGTTGCAAGATTATGCCATCCCTGAGCATTTGTGTAGGCCTTTTAAATTCTTTTCTACTGGCTCATGTACACTTTCAGGATCAGAGTCAACATGGTGGGACTGGTTGTAATATTAATCAGCTCTGTAGAGTTGCTTTAAGGCTCAGATCCAATGTTATATGAGCCATATCCACCTGCTGTGAAAAGATCTAGATCAAGGGGTCTCCAATCTTGGTAACTTTAAGACTTGTGGACTTCAACTCCCACAATTCGGAGTTGTGGGAGTTGAAGTCCACAAGTCTTAAAGTTGCCAAGATTGGAGACCCCTGATCTAGATCTTTGTAAAATCTAGATCTGTAATAACCTTTGGGATATCTTTCCCTCTGAGGTCAGATTGGTTCTGATCTTGCTGGCCTTTCAGAAAAACATGGATATCTCCTCCCCAATCTGTGAAAAGTAACCCACAGCCATTGAATTATTGGTCACCTTGGCATATATAAGGGGGGGCGAAATGTGGTTGTCCATGCTTTAAGAAAGTTAGAAATGGTTAGTATTTAGATGGAAGCAGGGGTGAAATGCTCCCGGTTTGGACCGGATCGCCTGATCCGGTAGCAATGGCGGCAGGTGGTTCAGAGAACCGGTAGCAAAAATCCCTGTGCCCCCCCCCATGCCCAGCTGAGTCGCACGATCATCAGAGGCTTTTTTTTTTTTTACTTTTAAAAACATTTTTTCTACAACCTTTTCCGATGGAAAAATTGCTTTTAAAAGTTAAAAAAAAAAAGCCTCTGATGATCGCGCGGCTAAGCTGGGATCATCAGAGGCTTTTCAAAGCAATTTTTTCTGCAACCTCTTGGCCGAAGAGGTGGTAAAAAAAAAATGCTTTGAAAAGTCTCTGACGATTCCAGCTGAGTTGCCTGATTGGCAGAGAGGCATTTTTTAAAAAGCCTCTCTGACGACCCCAGCTGAGTTGCCTGATCATCAGAGAGGTTTTTCAAAGCATTAGAAAAAATGCTTTGAAATTTTTTTTTTTAAAAAAAGTTGGCCACGCCCACCCAGTCACATTCCCTCCCCCACCAAGCCATGCCCACAGAACCGGTAGTAACAAATTTTACATTTCACCCCTGGATGGAAGGCTATCAAAAAATAGCTGATATCTCAGCTAAATTATCTTGGAACAACCCTGATGGCAATTAGATTTACCACACAAAAAAGAGAGAACATTTTCCAAACTTAATTGACATAGGAGTAGAGAGGTGATAATTACAGAGATCACCATGCATGGGTGCCACCATAGCAATTAAATTCACAATATTGCTTTTTGTAATAAGTTGGTTTTTGAAGTACAGAAATAAGTAGCACTCGGCCACACGTAGCAAAGGGATAGTTTTTATGTAACAAACATCGCCTGAAAATATTTCTGTTCAAAGTTGTTCAATTTAGAAAATAAACCTATTGTTATAAACAGACCCTTGGAATAGTTTTGGGGCCTTGAGAAATAGCCTAGGAATTGAGATTCCATTCCTTCTACCTCCATGCACAAGGGATCTTTCATCTCCGCCATTCTATTTCTCCCTCAAAAATAAACTTGAAACATCAATCAGAATCAGGATAGAGCTGGGAGGGACCTTGGAGGTCTTCTAGTCCTACCCCCTTCTCAAACAGGAGACCCTATACCATTTCAGACAAATGCTTCTCCAATCTCATCTTAAAAACCTCCAGTGTTTGAGCACCAACAACTTCTGAAAGCAAGCTGTTCCACTGATTAAATGTCCTCACTGTTAGGAAGTTTCTCCTGAATTCCAGGTTGCTTCTCTCCTTGATTAGTTTCCATCCATTGTTTCTTGTCACTGCCAGGTGCTTTGGTAAATAAATCGACCCCCCCTTCTTTGTGGCACCCCCTCAAATACTGAAATGCTGCTATCATGTCACCCCTAGTTCTTTTTTCTCTAGACTAGCCAATCCTGCATTTTTACTGCATTTTTACTGTCAACATTTCTACTGCAATAGTGGGATTAAGTGGATGATAATTTCCTAGGCAGTTCCAGTCCAAGCTACCAGCCTTTGTCCTTTGGATAAGTTGCGTGCTGTCCCTGCTTGTGTTCTAATTTTGAGGTCACCAAGTGCATACCGGAGTTCTCAGCAGGGATTAAGTCTGTATAAACCACACCAGGCCCTCGTACCTTCGCTTTCTATAATAGATGACTTGGCCTCCTGAGTCACTTTATTACCTTATCAGTTCATTCTAAAGGTATATAGGGTGTGAAGGAAAAGATTAAAGAAAAGGATAAGAACAGCACAATACCACTTCATAGTATCTTTTCCAACTCCCTTGTACCTTTTCACCACTACAATTTAATGAGCAAAAAATTTCAAGGAAACCAATATTTCTCAGAAAAGTATTTAAACCTGTTCTACAGCTTCCTGTTGATAACAGTGGGAACAGTTTAAAAGCGGCCAGAGTAATTGCTAATGTATTAGTCATTAAAGAGTAACTTTATATCTGAATAGGTAATTTCATTAGGTGGAAGAAAGAATCTGGGTGACTATACCGAACACAATGGAACTGTTTGAAAAAAAAAGATGATTGTGCCATGTAGAAATAGATTGAAGCAGGGGTGAAATCCAGCAGATTCTGACAAGTTCTGGAGATTTTGAGCAGTTTGGAGAACTGGTAGCGGAAATTTTGAGTAGTTCAGAGAGCCGGCAAATACCAACTCTGGCTGGCTCCAGAGTGGGGTGGGAATGGAGATTTTGCAATATCCTTCCCCCAGAAGTGGAGAGGGAATGGGGATTTTGCAGTACCCTTCTCCTAGAGTGGGGTGGGAATGGAGATTTTGCAGTATCCCCTACCACGCCCACCAAGCCATGCCCATCAAGTCACACCACACCCACCAAGCCATGCCCACAGAACTGGTAGTAAAAAAAATTGGATTTCACTACTGGATTGAAGGATCCTGTTTTGATTATCTTCTGATCAGGTGTTTAACAGTTCAAAACCTTTTCCCCCTTTTTTTCTCCATTTGAGTTTCCAACAGCTAATCTTTTTTCACAGTTATTTGAGGAACAAGTTAAAGTGGACTCAGAAGTTAGATTTACACATCATACCCATAGTTTAAATAGATAGTTCACATATTACACTAATCCACAACCCTACTGCCATATGAACCCTGTTGATTGTCTATGGAGATTTTCAGTTAATCCAAGTCATGGTTGTCCCAAAGATGCTTTTTCAAAAGGCAACTGGACTTTGTTTGTTTTTTGCTTGAAGACATTTTACTTCACATCCAAGAAAGGAACTGTTTAGAATTGAAGAAGCTTCTTGGATGAGAAGTGAAATGTCTTCAAGCAAAAAACAAAGCCCAATTACCTTTTGAAAAAGCACCTTTGGGAGAACTCTGTTGATTATCATAGGAAATATATTAATCTCCCCCTTTGCAACCTAAGAACTTATTCAGAGAACAGGAAGGAAAAGTTTTTGTGATTTACTGTATTCTAAATCTTTCTTTCTTTAAAATGCATTGTGTGGGTAACTGCACTTAAAATTCCACAAGATGTATGTCTTCAAAAATTCCCAAGATGGGGGGCCGGGGGGGGGGGAAGCCATTAGGGCTATTAATTCTGGAAAAAATTCTGGGAAATATGTAATTCATATCTGTAACATTTTCAACCTTCGGAGGTGCATGCTCCAATTGTTCAGAATATAGGAAGCCAACCCCCTCTATTTCTGATTCTGGTGAAAGACTGTTCCTGTTTTTGACACCGTAAGATAAATAATTCCGTTTAAATTGTTCCCTAGAGATTAGTGGGAGCTTCCTAACTTCAGCAATGAAATAACTTTCTGCAGAAAGATGTTTTGTTTGTTTGTTTCTGGTGTAAATATATTCCATGCAAGGATATGAAAAAATGCAGTCATGTAAGAAATTACTCTTACAAAATCCTGCTTTGGATTCAGGAGACATTGTTCTTGGACAAGATGCTAAAGTGGGTGATTGCTGACCAGCTCCAAGCATTCTCAGATTAAAAAGCATTTCAGTTTGGTTTATAGTCTGATTTATGGTTTAGTGGCTTTCATTTATTTTATTTTTTTATTTTTATTTATTTTTATATGCCGCCCTTCTCCGGAGACTCAGGGCAGCTTACAATGCGTTAAGCAATAGCCTTCATACCTTTGTATATTTTATACAAAGTCAGCTTATTGCCCCCACAAACCGGGTCCTCATTTTACCCACCTTAGAAAGGATGGAAGGCTGAGTCGACCTTGAGCCTGGTGAGAATTGAACTCGCAGTAATTGCAGGCAGCTGGATGTTAATTGCTGCCTTAGTAGGAGGCATTAGCCTCCTACGCCACTCAGGCTCATTCATGGCTATTCTATGACAGTCTTCTTCGATTTTGGTGTCTTCCCAGTATATAAACATCAAATTCTCAGAATTTTCAGCAATTCTACGTTGATTGGGGAATTAATTGGAGATTAAAGTTCACACAACTGGAGAGTGCCCAGATGGAGGGGTATATTATAAAATAGCCTTTACAAGATAGAGACAGAAGAAATATTCTTATTTTTCCTGATTTTTGAGGCTATTGATCTTGGAATAGTTCTGAACTTACAGGTTGTGTTTGGCATTGATTGAATTTTCAGATTGCTGATCACAGAACAGAATCTATTGTTATTAAATATAACGAATTCTTTGGGTGTCCAAAAACATTTAACCAATAAAGAATTCTATTCTATTCTATTCTATTCTATTCTATTCTATTCTATTCTATTCTATTCTATTCTATTCTATTCTATTCTATTCTATTTTTTCCAAATTTTTAATTTTTTAATTTTTTTTACAAACATATTAATGCGTGAACAATGTGGAACCTGGGTATCATGTATTCTAATACAAATAAAACTAGTAAAATTAATCATAGTTATTATATTCAATCAACTTATATATTTCTAATAATAATACACATTTATATTTAGTTACAGTCTATCATTATCCAATTATTCCATATTTTCTTTTGTTATTATTTTTATTTTATTATATAAAAGTGTACACACTAATATTTCCCCTCTCTTATTCTTATCTCTTATTCTAACTTTTAATCACATCACCTTTTATTAAAAAAAGTTTTCTTTCTATCCTACCTAACTTCTAGTCTGTTCTATGCTATGCTATGCTATGCTATGCCATGCCATGAAGAATTCTATTCTATATTTGAGATGAGGTCTGGAAAAGATGTCCAGTTGGACTTGACAGCATACATATACATGGTGGGCATATGGTATGGGAATAGGAGGTCTTGTAGATAACTGGGGCCTAAGCCATACAGTATAAGACTTTCTACATCACAGAAAGCAATTTGAATTGAGCATCTGGTGAAGTTATTTCAACATAGGATGATACTGAATCTTCAAGATGCTATCACATTCACAGATGTTTGCAATTTCTAGACCATCATCAAGGACCATTCCATAAAGAGCAGTCCAGCTCTGAAGTGACCATTGTATATGCACCAATACAGATCGCCTTTGTCTATGTAATATGAGAAATATACTTTTATTTAACATATACCAGTGGTTTTTTAAATATTCACCAACGATCTAAATATCTACATCTCCTTTTGTTTCGTTGTTTTGCTGATTTTTAAGTTGACATCTTTTTGTAGACCAACCAACTTTGTTGATTGAGAAGTAATGTATCTTTCCATCTATATCTACTTTAATCTTGAAGTCTCCTTCAGAGACCCAATTGAGAAGTGTTAGGAATTTACACATTACAGCAGTGATGGCAAATATGTGTCATGTATGTCACAGGTATTATAGGAGATGACCAGGCTGAGCCCGAGGGAGGGGTCAAATGCATCATAAGTCATGAGTTCCTGTGTGCCCACAAGAGATCTAAGTCCAGCCCACCTTAAATGCCTCTCTTATCTTTCATGTATTTCCCTTAACTGTTAGTTGGTCAGATTCTTATAGAGAACTTAAGCTTGCAATAAAGATTTACACTCATTTGAACTGTCTGAATATCCTGATTTCCCCGGGAATGACCTGCTGGATGACACACCAGCATTCACCAACACCTGACAACAACTATTCTCAAAAGCACACCCCATGCTTATGTGATTTTTCGGAGGTTGTGGAGGCCCTGGAAGAACATCCTCCAAAACTGCTTCAAGAATGAAGGCTTCTGTGACCCATAACAGCCTCAGGTAAGCTGCAGGTGCCTGTAAACAGAAAGAGATCTCTGCCTGAATATAAGCAGCATGTGGCAGATCCTGGAGAGTGCTGGGTCATGGGGGCAATTGCACCATTCACCAAGACGTGCATTCCTTGGGGAAAGGCATAAGACAACCATTTTGAATGGCAGCAGTGACACTAGGGCTGAAGTTGAGGCCTGGGCCTCTACTTCAGTTTAGCTTTGGCACTGCTATTATGTGCCACTAAGTGGGTTGATAGAGAATTACATCTCTTTTGTTTGGGGAAGGGTTGACATGCCAGCTGAGCCAAGTTAGGCATGTTGCAAATTTTTAATATGACAAAGCCTAAAAGGCTCACCATCACTGTATTAAATAATTGTTTTTATTGATGGCACCCTGCCCATCAATGCCTATGAACAAAAGGTTACTACCTCATACCTTTGTTGGCGTCATAGGACATGTGAGGTCCAGTTGGCTAGTTTCCTTCTGAGTTTCAATCCAAACCACCTCACTGGATTTTGCTGTGGAGAACCAGGGATAAGTTAGCTGTTAGTTAGGCATACGTTAGTTGAGTTCCTGAAGGAATGGTGGAATATACGTTAAGGAGACACACGGGCGCTCTGATAGCAGCCAAAAACATGTTTGAAAACAATCATCAGCATTTTTTTCTATCTTAAAATTTTGATTTGCGCTTACTTTCTACAAACATTTCTATAATGTAATTATACTGTACTAACACTGTTTTGTTTTTTCTGTAATTGTCTATCTCTGTGATGGCGAACCTATAGCGGAGCCATATTGGTGGGCATGCAAGCGTTGTCCTAGCTCAGCTCTAGCACGCATGTGTGCACTGGCCAGCTGATTTTTAGGCCTTCTGGGCCCATTGGAAGTCGGCAAATGAGCTGTTTCCAGCCTCTGGAGGGCCTCCGGGGGGGGGAGTCTATTTTCGCCCTCTCCAGGCTCCTAGAAAGCCTCTGGAGCCTGGGGAGGGCAAAAAATGGGCCTACCGAGCCCACTGTGCCATCACATGCCAAAAGCGGGGGGAGCATGGAGGGGTTGCGCGCACATGTGTGGGGGTGGCAGGGCACATAGAATTATGGGCACACACAAGCGCAACCACCCCACATCCCCCAGCTTTTGGCACGCAATGGCAAAAATGTTAGCCATCACTGGTCTATCTTGTTGGCAGCTGACCTGTGAAATATTGTTTTAACATAGGCTAAAAGTTTTTCAAGGCAGCTTTTGAAATGTACAGCTGCACTATATTTGAACTTCGAAAAGACACCAGAGAACTATATTTTTCCAGTATATCTTTAACTCAAAGCACAAACATTTTCTTGGTTTTTAAGTCAAGCCTGAGCAATGTGCAAAATGAGTGCACAAGGCGGTCACTGGACTTTCCATTCCCAAGGGAGGTGGTTAGAAAAAAGACCTGGTCATATAAAGTATAGATTTAGAGCACTGTTTTTTTCTTCAAATTTTGAATCTGAACAATAATAAAGGACATGAAAAGTCCTCCTTCTCACTGAAGGTCCCTTTGCAAAATGCATATCAAGCAAGGGAATATTTGAACGGCACATTAGAGTTGATAAAAAGGACACTTCGCACAGGAAGAAGAAGAAGGAATCCTATGATTTAAAACGGGCTCTGTGGTTTAGAGCTACTATGTAATCTCTGCCTGTTTATTCTACAGGTGTTCATGAACTCATTGTTGAACCTTTGGGTACACTTTGTCAAGTTATTTCCGGCCTCCTGCTTCTGAAGAATTGCATGTTAAGGCAAAGAAAGCACCGTGTCTGCTTGTTTGCACACTATGGCTTAGCTAGTAACCCTGTAATGCATTTTTGAAAAACGAGTGCCAATTGTCCCACATTTCCGTTTCATATTTAGAGGAACTGACCTTCAGTTGAGTCTTTGATAAATCATTCTTGGCTTTCGGAAATAGCATGTGCAAAAATGACTGGAACCGATTGTGAATTTCAGAATGCTACTAGAAAAGCAGCTGGAGAGCAAGGAAAGCACAAATAATCCGATCGAAAGGTCGGCAGTTCAGCTGTTCAAATTCCTAGTGCCACATAATGGGGTGAGCTTCCGTTACTTGTCCCAGGTTCTGCCAACATAGCAGTTCGAAAGCACGTAAAAAATGCAAGTAGAAAAGTAGGGACCACCTTTGGTGGGAAAGTAACAGTGTTCCGTGCACCTTTGGCATTTAGTTATGTTGGCCACATGACCACAGAAACGTCTTCAGACAGCGCTGGCTCTTTGGCTTTGAAACAGAGATGAGCACCGCCCCTAGAGCCGGAAACGACTAGCACGCATGTGCGGGGGAACCTTTATCTTTACCTTTATTTGTAGGTGCACATTGTGAAAAAGAGGCAAATTTGCATCTTCGGATTGACTGTGCAATGGAGCAACATGGAGTTGGGAAAGGGTGGTTTTTTGTTTTTTTTTTTTGCTTTTTAATATTAAACTGCTTTTATAAATCAAACTGTAAAAGAGTCAGGAGTGTGATATGTGAACAGAGCTGATTTTCAACATTCTACAAAATTCTCTGAGGGTTGAAGCGCCTGAAATACTGACAGAGATCAATCAATAGAATGAACCTGTTCAGAATCCATTTCATGGGTAACTAATTTATTTCCAAATTCAGCTCAAAGTACAGGTATACTCCTTGTCTAGCAACCACAACTGGCAATTTGATAGTTAAGCAAAACAGTTACTAAGTAAAATTGGAACTGTGCTTACAATCTTCCTTCGACTTTCCTTTGCATTACAGATCTCTGAAGGTTGCAAATATAAGGAATGGCCGTAAAGTTACTTTTTATATCAATCTACTTGCCGTTGTGAGTAGGCACAGCTGTGGACAAGGCACCAAGTAGATGTTTGCAGTAGGAATTCCAGATAAGAATAGGAAGATAGGGCAGTATAACCCTAATGTGCTAAGCACATTTATTTAAGATGTGAAATGAAGAAGAGAAATAACAGTGGCGGGTCAGGACTGGCATTAGAGCCGAGGTGGTGCAGTGATTAGGTGGCGCAGGCGACTTTAGCTGACTGCTAGCTGGCAGTTCAAATCTCACTGGCTCAAGGTTGACTCAGCCTTTCATCCTTCCAAGGTGGTAAAATGAGGACCCAGATTGTTGGGGGCAATATGCTGATTCTGTAAACCGCTTAGAGAGGGCTGTAAAAGCACTATGAGGCAGTATATAAGTCTAAGTGCTATTGCTATTGCTATTATCTCCAAATGAAGAAATCTCTTTGGCTGGTAAACTTCCACAAGTTGTAAAGAGGTCCAGGCCTCCCTGTACAGCCCTTCCTTATTACCACCATGGTTGTCCAAAATAGCTTGTCATTTGGTCATCAGTTCCACATGGAGTGGTCATTGGCCATGGTAGCTGTTTACAGATGCAACCACTGTGGTCATTTCACCATGTGTCTTTCTAAGGATCTCCTCAGAATTATGTCTACAGTGCAGTTAGCTAATCTTCTTGTTCTCTATGGAGATTCTCAGTCATCCAGGTCGTGGTTGTCCCAAAGGTGCTTTTTCAAGAGGCAACTGGACTTTCTGGCTTTTCTTTGAAGATGTTTTGCTTCTCATCCAAGAAGCTTCTTCAGCTGTTCTTGGATGAGAAGCAAAATGTCTTCAAAGAAAAAAACAGAAAGTCCAGTTGCCTCTTGAAAAAAAGCACCTTCTTGTTCTTTGCATTATACCCACCATATTGCTGGGGTCCGCAGTGTAGCATCTCACCCGTTCGGTCTGCAGCATTGCTCGTATTCTGCCTCTGGAGCTTGTATTGGATTTGATGCATAATGATGCGATGTTGAAAACTTGACCAACTTGTCACACTGTCTGTTGCCTCCCCTCCTCCTTTCTTATCTGGGCTTGAGACTGGCAATGGCAGAGTTGAACTTCAGTTAGCTACTGCCGGTTGGAAAAATTGTTGTTGCATTGCTACTGCCATTGAAAAGGCATCCTGCAGGGCTGCATAATAAGAATACACCATGAGATTAAAACTACAGGGAAGCAATAGTCCTTGTTAACAGTGACTTCTCTTTGCATTGCTATAGATCAGGGGTGTCAAACACAATTTTGGGTTTGAGGTGCAAAAAAAAAAGTCTATGGAGGACAAGTTAAAACCAAGAAAGGGATTGTCAATCAGTGAATTCAGCTTTGATCTGAATAATGCCAAATACTACTATATACATATTCAATGTTTAGAACAAGCACCCTTGTTTTTATCCAAATGAAAGCAATATGGAATTTATACAACTAAAAGAAAGTGAAGGGATTAATTATCCATCAAATATTTCATTATTTCTTAATGTGACTGTTCCTCCCAAGTGTGAAATCTCACATGATCATCTAAAATGTCTCTGTCTAGAAAACATAAAAATGAAGAGAAGGAAGGCTATTTTCCAGCTTCTTCATATCACACTGTTCCCTGTGGCTGCGAAAAAATGTCATGTTATTTTTGCAAGGACGGTTCCTGCTATAGTTTGCAGGAGCACCACCTAAAGACTACTTTGCCACCTCACAGAGTTTTGGGGCAAAGTCTCCTTCTATTAATAGTATACTAGGATAAGAGGGTCAATCATAAGAGGTTTGCCCAGGGTGGTTTTCTATGAAAGTAAGTTAAAAATAGACAAAAGTTCTATCTTGGTCAAACGTTAATTTGGTGAGATAAAAATAAGTACTGCACCAAGTCTCGCAGGCCAATAAAAACATGACTTGGGTCACTGGGTCTTCTGCAATGGCTAAAACTGTGGAATAAGCATAATCCCTAACAATCTGGTCTTCAGGATACTTGCAAGGAAAGGAATAAAAGCTAAGCAAAGTGATAAAAATGTGACTTGATGCACTGGATCATCTGAAGCTGCTGAAACGATAGAATGGATATATATTGAGGATACACTTTAATTGTTGCTTTTAATCTACTAAGACTTTATTCTAGTTGCATGCATTCATTCATCAGATTTGAAGTTATGCTGGAATGAATGGTGGTGATGAACAGTTTTTAGATTTCCCTTCCTGGACCGGTGCCTCTTGCATACACTTGCTTTATGGCTGCATTACTAAGCAATGGACATTCTGGTCTCATTTGGCATTATAAATTGAGGACTATCTGTATTGTGTCCTCAATCAAACTAGATCAAACTTTTTCTTCAAGCTCTATAGAGTTTTTTTTTCCCCTGATCCCTCACTACCTCCTCAGGTTTCATGAGAAAATTAAAATAAGTTTTTTTAAACCAGATTAAGTAGGAAAGAAGGAATTCTTCTTGTTGTTGTTGTGCCATATCCATCATCGAACGTTGGTGATCATGTTGGCAATCCTATTTTTGTCAACAGCCGTATGAAAAAGTGCTGCTGAGTTTTGTCCAAACCGGTCCCTTAGGTTTTGAAGCCATGATGTTCTTCTTCTGCCTGGACCTCATTTGCCTTCAATCTTTTCCTGGAGGATTAAGTGAAAGATGCCAAATTTTCTAGGTGTCGCATCACATGTCTAAAATATTCTAACTTTTGCTTTTTAATGGCTTTGATTATTTCCCTTTGCTTTTGCAGGTGGCTTATCACCTCCTCATTTGTGATTTTGTTAACCCAGTTTATACGTAACAGTCATCTGTAAATCCACATTTCAAATGCTTCTAGTTTCTTCAAGTGGTTTTCTGTCAGAGACCAACTCTCTACTCTGTAGAGCAGGATAGAAAAGATGTAACATCTGACAAGCCTGATATTCAGTCTTAGGCTTATGTCTAAAGAAGGAATGGAGGATGGAAATCAAATCATATAAACCAAGGGATAAGGATTTTACTTTAGGTAAACTCTTCTTTGATGTTGACCATGCCAACATTCTCCTCTCCAGATCTAAAAAAAACCCCAACCACAAAGCCTAGAGATGGACCTCAATTTGATAATATTTTACTCACCCATTGTGCAGCTCAGTATTTTGGCAGGATCTTTCCCATTATTTGCAACTTGCTTCTTTCACTGGAAATTCTGGATGCTATTTATGCAATGATATTTGTGTGCAATGCAACTTTTGTCACTGTTTATTTTAAAATGACATTCTTATTTTGTTTATCTGCTCAACAAAAATAAAAAAAATAGAAATAAGAAAATAAAGGTAAAGAAGGTTCCCCTCGCACATATGTGCTAACCATTTCCAACTTTAGGGGGCAGTGCTCATCTCTGTTTTAAAGCCGAAGAGCCAGTGCTATCCAAAGACATCTCTGTGGTCATGTGGCCGGCATGACTAAATGCCAAAGGTGCACGGAATGCTGTTACCTTCCTACCAAAGGTGGTCCTTATTTTTCTACTTGTATTTTTTATGTGCTTTCGAACTGCTAGGTGGGCAGAAGCTGGGACAAGTAACAAGAGCTCACCCCAGTGGTGGGTTGCACCCGGTTCACACTGGTTATATAGAACTGGTAGTAAAACCGGCTAGAGGCTCCGTCCACCGAGCCCGATGTTGGGGGTCTTCTGCATACGCAGAAGAGTGTGTGCGTGGCCCCGTTGCGAACTGGTAGTAAAGGTAAGTAAAACCCACCCCTGGCTGACCCCATTACCCGGCACTAGGGATTCAAACTGCTGAACTGCCGACCTTTCAATTGACAAGCTCAGCATCACTGAGCTTAGCCACTGAGCCACTGCATCCCAATAAGAAAATAGAAACAGCCAAAATTGACTCTATTTTGTTTTACGCTGCCCATATGTGAGATGGAAGACTAAATAAATGAATGTCTCATTCCCCAACTAGACGAGACCTGCTGTGGATTCCCTCCAATTGCATGAAGCCCATCTATTCCAAAACAAATGTATGTTAACCAGAGTGATTTGCCCTGCTTTCGTGCAACATGTCACAGCTAGTACGGGGATTAAAGGTGTGAGTCAAGAAGCAGCAGACAGGCAGATCTGCACAGTGTGTAATTCAAAAGGTTAGGCTATCTATAGCGTTGAGCACTCTGAAAATGACTCAGAGCAAGTACTTCTGATGTCACAACAGCACAGTACTTCGCGACTGTTCAGAAAAGCGGCCTAATCCTTCTCAGACCTGCACAAAAGCTTGAAAAAAAAAAGATTATGTTGCTTTAAGAGTAGAATAGAATAGAATAGAATAGAATAGAATAGAATAGAATAGAATAGAATAGAATAGAATAGAATAACAGAGTTGGAAGGGACCTTGGAGGTCTTCTAGTCCAACCCCCTGCTTAGGCAGGAAACCCTACACCTCTTCAGACAAATGGTTATCCAACATCGTCTTAAAAACTTCCAGTGTTGGAGCAAGTTTGCCTTCTGCAGGCAAGTTGTTCCACTGATTAATTGTTCTAACTGTCAGGAAATTTCTCCTTAGTTCTAAGTTGTTTCTCTCCTTGATTAGTTTCCATCCATTGATTCTTGTCCTGCCCTCTGGTCAGAGGTGGGTTTCAGCAGGTTCTGACAGTTCTGGAGAACCAGTAGTGGAATTTTTGAGTAGTTCGGAGAACCGGTAGTAAAAATTCTGACGGCCCCCACCCCCATCTATTCTCTACCTCCCAAGTCCCAGCTGATCGGGAAGAAATGGGGAAGTAACCTTCCCCTAGACTGGGGAGGGAATGGAGATTTTACAGTATCTTTCTCCTTGAGTGGGGTGGGAATGGAGATTTTATAGTATCCTCCCCTGCCACACCCATCAAACTATGCCACGCCCACCAAGCCACATCCATAGAACCGGTAGTAAAAGAAATTTAAAACCCACCACTGCTTCAGGTGCTTTGGAGAGTGGTTTGACTCCCTCTTCTTTGTGGAAGCCCCTCAGATATTGGAACACTGCTATCATGTCTCCCCTAGTCTTTCTTTTCATTAAACTAGATATACCCAGTTCCTGCAACCATTCTTCATGTGTTTTTGCCTCCAGTCTCCTAATCATCTTTGTTGCTCTTCTCTGCACTCTTTCTAGAGTCTCTACATCTTTTTTACATCGTGGAGACCAAAACTGGATGCAGTATTCCAAGTGTGGCCTTACCAAGAAATCCACTTTTTTGAGCTAATACAATCATTCCCCCCCACCATTCCTCAGGCTAGCACAAATCCTGAAGGAAGTTGACCAGCCTTAGGACAACCACATTTCCTCATTTTTGCTCATTTAGATCAGTGTTTTTCAAACTTGACAGCTTTAAGATTTATAGACTCCTACAATTCCACATATTTTAAATTTGCCAAGTTTGAACGAACACTGGTTTAGATTAGACCATCCTTCCAAGGAATGCTAGGCAATTCATTCCCAGAGCCTCTCTTGGCCAGACATCGAGAAAAATAAAAAAAAGGAGTTTAGAAATTTGACTTCTAAATGTCTTGTATTGTAAAGCCATCCTGTGGTCCACAATATCTACTATTTGCTGATTGTTTCCATGAGCCTTGAGGTACTCAGCTGGTCCCATGATGGTGAATTTATAACTGCCACAGGCTAGAACTGAACACTGATGGTTTCTGGATATTCTTTACCCAAATTTCAGGTGGGTAACAAATGTTATTTAAAAAGCATAAGCTTTCATGCACTGCAACTCACTGCATCAGCTGCATAGAATAATGCAGAGACCGATGTAGGATTAAACTGGGAAGAAGTCGAGGAAGTAAGGGAGGGGAAGATAGCTGGGTTATGAGGTTTTCCTCCTTTCCGGTTTAAATCCTACATCAATCCAAAGCTTACACCTTTTAATAAAATGCCTTAGTCAGAAAAGGTGCTCTCAGAATGTGATATTTTTATTTATTTTTTTGGTCACCATAGATCAGGGGTCCTCAAACTTTATAAACAGGGGACCAATTCACAGTCCCTCAGACTTTTGGAGGGGCAGATCGGCTGGGCAGGTTTGGCTAGGTGGGCATGTGACTGGGTGGGCATGACCAATTTACTAGTCCAAACAATACACACAAATTAAACTTTAATTTGTTATGCTCTTTGGGGGTGGAAAGCAGGTTAGTGAAGGGATGTGGCTGCCTTGGGGTGTGTATGAAGGACTTCTGTTTGTATGTGTGTGTGTGTCTGTCTGTCTGTCCCTCTCTCTCTCTCCCTTCCTCTCTCTCTCTCTCTGGAGGTGTGGAGGCCAAAAATGGGCCCGTTTTTGGCCTCCCGAGACCTCTGTGTGTCCCATTTTTTGCCTCCCTGGTCTCCAGTACCATTCTGCCACCCAAACATGGGCCTGTTTTTGGCCTCCCTGGCCTCCAGAAGGTGGGTGGGGTCCGGCAGGTAGGCGGGGCAATGTAGGCGGGGCAGCCTGGTGGTCCCGCATGGGCTGGATTAATGGCTTCGGCAGGCTGTATCCGGCCTGCGGGCCATAGTTTGAGGACCCCTGAGGACGTGACAGTCCTAAATTGGTAGGTAGAGAAACTGGATGAATTTTTTTCTCTTCATTTTTTCAGGAGATAGAAAGTCTCTAGGGCAGTGTTTCTCAACCTTGAGAGTTTGAACTTGTGTGGATTTCAACTCCCACAATTCCCCAGCCAGCAGGCTGGCAGGAGAATTCTGGGAGTTGAAGTCCACATATCTTAAAGTTGCCAAGGTTGAGAAACACTGCTCTAGGGAGAGACCTGAACAGTTTACAATCCCCGGTCCACATCTGACCCTTTGGCTGTCCCTGTCAGGTCTGTGTGGATTGCTTTTATTTTGAAGGAAACTCCTCCCCCCCCCCGTTTACGTATGAGTGTGCAATCTTGCCTACGCATCTTCATAGCCCTGTTGATTGGGACCTCCACAACAGTCCCAGTTTCTCATGTGCTCTAGGGCTTAGCTGAGTGAGAAAGCTTCATGGAAGGAGTTCCTTACTGAGCTCTTCTCTTGGGATTTAATAGAAACATGGGTAGCATCAGAGGTGGGTTTCAGCAGGTTCTGACCAGTTCTGGAGAACCGGTAGCAGAAATTTTGAGTAGTTCGGAGAACCGGTAGTAAAAATTCTGACTGGCCCCACCCCCATCTATTCTCTGCCTCCCGAGTCCTAGCTGATTGGGAGGAAATAAGGATTTTGCAATATCTGTCCCCCAGAGTGGGGTGGAAATGGAGATTTTACAGTATCCTTCCCCTGCCACGCCCACCAAGCCATGCCCATAAAGCCATGCCACGGCCACCAAGCCACACCGACAGAACCAGTAGCAAAATTTTTTGAAACACACCACTGGGGGTAGCATGGTAGAAACATCATAGTCCAAATAAATAGTTAACAGAGGACACTTATATTTGATCTGTGTATAGCAGTTTTAAAGGAATAATAGTGCATAAAGAGCAAGAAGACACAAATTATAGCTCACCCTCAGCCACAGATGCTGTGTGTGTCTTTGGGCCTGTTAACAGAATAACAGAACAGAATAACGAAGTTGGAGGGAACCTTGGAGGTCTTCTAGTCCAATCCCCTGATCAAGCAGTGGTGATGCCCGTGATGGCGAACCTATGGCACGGGTGCCACAGGTGGCATGCAGAGCCATATCGGTGGGCACGCGAGCTCAGCTCTGGCACGCATGCGTGCAACAGCCAGCTGATTTTCGGGCTTTTTGGGCCCACCAGAAGGCAGGAAAAACACTGTTTCCGGCCTCCGGACGGCCTCTTGGGGGGTGGGGAAGGCCGTTTTTGCCCTCCCTAGGCTCCTAGAAAGGCTCTGGAGCCTGGGGAGAGCTAAAACGGGCCTACCGGGCTCTTCGTGCCATCACGTGCCAAAAGCGGGGGGAGCACGGGGGGCGGGGCGCGTAGAATTATGGATGTGGGCACACATGCGTGTGACCCCACCGCACTCCCCCCACTTTTGGCACGCGATGGCAAAAAGGTTAGCCATCACTGTCCTATACCATTTGTCAAATGGTTGTGCAGTCTCTACTTAAAAATATCCAGTGTTGGAGCACCCACAACTTCTGAAGGCAAGCCTTTCCACTGATTAATTGTTCTAACTGACAGGAAATTAGTTCTTCTCTCTCACTCCAAACCATGTCATGGTGGGGAAAAATACAAGCATGTTGGTGGGACTATGGACACTTAAAATGATTTGGAAGAAATACAGGTACCCCTTGATTTATGACAAGTTACTTGGAGACCGTTTGAAATTATGACACCTCTCCAGGGTGTACAGTACTTACTGTACAGTTACTGTACTGTACGGTACAGTTCTGAAGTTCTGACGGCTGCCCGCACCCCATGATCATGTGACTTCATTTCGGGCACTTGGCAACCAGCCTGCATGAGATGACCTGACACAGCCTGAATTTGTGGCCATTTGCAGTGTCTCATGATCATGTTTTTCCACATTTTTCTTTTTTTTGCAACAAACGAACAATGGGTGTCCTTAATGATCAAGGCATTTGCTTAACTGCAGTGGTTGCTTTTTGATTGCACCATTTGCTTAACAAGGGCTGCAAAAAAAGGTCAAGTCAGTCATGTGAGAGACCTGTTTTACAACCATCACAACTAAGACCGTAATGTGACAGGCTCCCTTATGGTCATAAGTTAAGGACTTGCAAATTAGGCGTGGGCTGCTGGGGATTTGCAGGGGTTCGGGAGAACCTCTAACTAAGATTCTGTGAAGTTCAGAGAACTCCCAAATCCCACTCCTGGCTGGCCCTGCCCACCCCTCCCGTCCTCTCCCAGGAGTCCCCACGCGGCCTGTTTTGGATGCAGGTAAGTGCAGGGCACATATAGAGGCTCGGGGAAGGCGAAAAACGGGCCTACTGGAAATTTGGGAAGGCCAGAAACAGACCTGTTTCCTCCGGAGCCTGGGGAGGTAGTTTTTGCCCTCAAGGAAAGCCTCCGGAGTCTGGGGAGGGCAAAAACAACCCCCTACCAGGGTGGAGGAGGCTGACTAGGCCACACCCACCATGGCCACACCCACCCAGCAACCAAGCAGAGTTCCTTGCTAAAATTTTTGAAGCCCACCCCTGCTTGCAACCACACTGTACATTAGATTCCATGAAAGTGTCGAACCTCTCAGCTGTACATTGGATCTCCATGACTTTTCCTAGGGCTTTCATGTGAGGATAAAAAAGGAGCCCCGTTTTAACAGTCCAATCAAACAGTCAAATTTACTAAATTGATTGCTTAAAGCAACTCTGCTTTCCCCCACCCCACAAGCATTTTGCAGAAGCTCAGACTATTTGAATAAAGAGCAAAGAGGTTCTGTGCTTGTGTGAACTCCAAAGCACTTTTGAATCATATTTGAACTATGCACAGCCCTACTGCTTAGATTTTGATCAGTACTCTAATGTCAGCATTTTTTTTAAAACGTGGAGCAATTCCATCCTAGCGGATTGCATATAGTCCCCAGGGCATGTTTTTAAAAATGGAAATGTAAAAACACAGGAGATTGGAGAACCAACCTTCACACTCAAGTTTTGTTTCAGCAAGTCAGAATAACCTTACATTAGTTGAATGCTCAAAAAATCAAAAACAAAAAAACAACCTATCTCAGAAATCATTACAGACTCTGGGGGAAAAAAAGATATACTGTACATGCTACAATCTTAGGTTTCCGCAGAGGTTGTCACGTTGCCTAAAGAATTATTGACAGGCAGAGTAATTGATTACATGAGATGTAGCCATGAAGAATCAGACACAAAGATACTTCTTCTTGTGCAGCCAAGAATTACTAATATGGCCATCAAATCCAAGCTTCAATTGCTGTAATTGTAATTCTCTGGGCTGAAGCTGAATTGCACAGCAAGGTTTTTCAATATGCATGCATTTCCTTATTTTATTATATTTTTCAGTTTTTAAGGCAACTCCCAGCAAAGTTGTGAAAATTGTGTGGAATGTTTTATAAGGCTTACAATTGAAACAGCAATATTTTTTAAAAAAAGAAAGAAACAATTTAGGGCCGTAATCCACATAAATGATGTCAAAAAGCAGATTCAGCCAAGCATGATCAGTGAAAAGCAGAAGGGAATAATGTGAAATTACTAGTGTCCCAACACTGATGCGGTATCACGGTTATGTAAGTTGAAATGCAAATTCTAGACTTCTACTAAAAGGCACAGAATGCATCATTCCCCTTAGCTGAATCCGCATACCTACCACATATGACTGAAGGATTAGTTGGATTACGAAGACCTTATTATTATTATTATTTTTAATTTGATTTATATGCCACCCTTCTCCAGAGACTCAGGGCGGCTTACAATGCGTTAAGCAATAGCTTTCATACTTATGTATATTTATACAAAGTCAGCTTATTGCCCCCACAACTGGATCCTCAATTTACCTACCTTAGAAAGGATGGAAGGCTGAGTCAACCTTGAGCCTGGTGAGATTCGAACCTGCAGTAATTGCAGGCAGCTGATCTTAATAACAGGGTGCTTTAGACCGCTGTACTACCAAGGCTTCTTTTTAAACATACCACCTCATTACAAAGCTGAAAAAGAATGAAGCCTCCCCTCCATCCATTTGTAAAAGAGAAAATAACAGAATAACAGAATCTGAAAGGACCTTGGAGGACTTCTAGTCCAACACCCTGCTCAAACAGGAAACCCTATACTGTTGGTTGTCCAGTCTCTTTTTAAAAATCTCCAGTGTTGGAGCATCCACAACTTCTGGAGGAAAGTCAATCCACTGATCACCGTAATTGTTCTGTCAAGAAATTTCTCCTTAGTTCTAGGTTGCTTCTAGAACTAAGGCCACATTACTTCATTCTTGGGTGCACAGCAGTTTGATCCAATGCTTCTGGATGTCTGCACATATAATGTAAAGACACAGAAAATATCGTATTTTTCAGAGTATAAGACTCACCTTAGTTTTTGGGGAGGAAAATAAGAAAAAAGCTGATTGGCAGGCAGATCGGCTTCCCAGACTACCCCCAATCAGCTGTTCCCAGAGGTGAATTTTAGCAACAGGTTCGTTGGTTGTGAGCTCTGTGCCTCTTTTTTTTTTTTTTGCTTTTTTTTCAGCCTCTGAAACTTCTGAAACTCTGTTTCAGAAAAAACTTTTTTTTCTAGCACCTGGACAATATCCTGATTGGACCATGTGACTGATTGTTTTGAGAAAGTGTCAAACTTTACTTTTAATTAGGTGAAAACCGTGGTAATAATCAGAGCTGGTTTTCACCAGCCTGTGCCAATATGCCATAACCAATAAACCTATTCTTTGAGGAAATTCCTTGCCTCAGAGGGGTTTTTTTGGATTTTTTTTTTTTTTTTTGCTATGGATATGTCACTTGGAACCCTGATACCAGAGTTATGGCTACTGAATGTTGATAATGCTATGGTAGGTGAACTAAAGGACTGTTCCTCCAAAAGTTTCTTCTAATACCTTCTGTGTGGCTAGATTCATTACAGGATGCTACTGATAGTCATCCCATGTTGAAATGTCTATGTAAAATCTCAAGTCATCCAGGTCATGGCTGTCTCAAAAGTACCTTTGGGATATGCTGAAATGGTTGAAGGTACAATGAATGCTCTACAAATGTAGCAGACAAGAAGCTCACCCAGAAGTATTAGTTCTAACTTTAATATAAGATTAAAGTAAAGGTTAAGGTTTCCCCATGTTCAACTCTAGGGGATGGTGCTCCTTTTCATTTCTTAGTGGAGCGAGCCAGTGTTGTCAGAGGACATTTCCGTGGTCATATGCCAAGGCGGATGAAATCCTGTTACCTTCCCACTGAAGTGGTACCTATTTATCTACTTGCATTTGCATGCTTTCAAACTGCTAGGTTTGGAGCAGCTGGGGTAAGTAACAGTAGCTCATTCATTGCGCAGCACTCAGGTCTTGAACCCAAGCTGTCAGTTTTGCAGCTGACAAGCTCAGCGTCTTTAACCGCTGAGCCATTGCACTCCCTAATATAAGGTTACATTAGCAGAATATTGCAAATCTGAAATTGCATCTCTCCCCCCAGCCATTACCTTTATAATACTTCTGCATGCTAAACTGCCTCTGATTCCCTAATCTGAGAGTTTTCGTACTGCCATCAAAGGACATTCCTGCCAATGGTGGGATTCAAAAAAATTTACTACCGGTTCTGTGGGCATGGCTTGGTGGCATGGCTTGGGCATGGCAGGGGAAGGATACTGTAAAATCTCCATTCCCACCCCACTCCAGGGGAAGGTTACTGCAAAATCCCCATTCCCTCCCAATCAGCTGGGACTCGGGAGGCAGAGAATAGATGGGGACGGGGCCAGTCAGAGGTGGTATTCACCGGTTCTCCGAACTACTCAAAATTTCCGCTACCGATTCTCCAGAACTGGTCAGAACCTGCTAAATACCACCTCTGATTCCCGCTTAACATTATATCTGGCATGGCCTGTTCAATACAAGTGCTGTTCAAATATGTTGAGACTCAATATTTTTAAAGAACATAAACCAGAAGAATTCCTGATGGAGGGATTATGACTGAAAAGAAACCCCAACTTTTCTAAAAAATTGAATACTAACATTGATGGACGTGACCATATGGAGATTACATTTTTGTATTTTTGAAAAGTTCCTCATTAAGGTTCCTCATTGAGGTTACTCATCAAAGCCTCTTGAGTAAACTTAATGATCATGGGATAAGAAGCCAGGTTGTTAATGGATTGATAATTGTTGAAAAACAGAAATAAATGAGTAGAGATAAATATACAATCTTTCTGATGGATGGAAGTGAAATCTTCCAAAGAATTGCTTGGATGAATGTCTTTTACACAAACTCTTGAGCCAACTGCTCTTCCATTCTATGAATTGTGACTTTGAAGGGCTAGAAGTTGCTATCCTTATAATCTGATGAGGAATAAACAAAGGGTAATTATTCTCCCAAATGTTTAATGTTCTCATGGTGCAGAAGACATGGCCAGGAATGAGGATAAAACCAACTGTTTGATTGTTTATTTCATTGAATTATAGGCTGTCTCAATCACAATTCAGAGAACATTCCACTTGATTAGCTGTTGATAGAAGCTAGCGACAGCTGGAAATGGATTGGGTCAGTTAAAACTTTGCTGTCGAATGTATTAAACAACCTAAGAGGCAGCCTTAGAGTTTGCTTGTGTAACAGGCCTGTGAAATCCTTCAAAATCCCCAAATGTTTTTAGTAACTGAGCATCTGTTACGATATTTCTCTTGCTCCAGCAATTATAGTATGAATCATGGAGGCATTGGAAGTAGTTTATCCGTCAGCAAGCGGGTAAAAATGACAGTGATTAACTCTAATGAGGAAATGTAACATGGGGATTGCTGATCTTGGGCAGTTATTGATCCAAGAGTGACTTGCATTCACTTGTAACACGACCTGCTTCAAGTGGTGTAAGTGGGAATTGGCCACATATGGCAGGCAGGATGTGAGCATTATGTCATAAACACAGGAGATGGTCTTTTAAGTATGACTGTTTTGGCTGTTTTAGTTGGCAAGAGGCTGCTCAACTAAAATAGCAGCACTATAGCATAGTAAATATGTCTGCTCTTGAAACACTGGTTATATTACATGTCAACAGAACCCTTTATTGAATTAAGTGACACACTTCAGTTGTCAAAGATTGGTTTCTTGTTGATAGCATGCTGTATTTTCAAAATGGATGAAGTTGACAATAAATTTATTCTGATACCAGACTGACACAACAGCAGCAATCACAATATTTATTTATTTATTTATTTTAAAAAAATCTAGTTCTAATTATGAAGTATTCTATCCTCACTTTGGCATGACTCTCAGCGCAGACTAGAGTTGCACTGAAACAGCCTTTGGCAGGTTTGAAGACAACCAAGGTTCTACTTTAAACACTATTATTGCCTGGCTGTAATATTTGCATATATTATAATCAATAAGGAGCCTAAGAGATCAAATGGGGAGAAATTTCAAGCGAATAATTGGCAAATTAATACCACACACCTTTCAACCATACCTTGTTCTGTAGTTATCAGCTGACTTCAGTGAATTTCTTGTAATCAATAATACAAATTAAAATTACCCATTTCTTTCTTGCCTGTTGGCTACACTGGGATGATGCGTCAGGAATCATACTCCAAAAGGTGGGCTGAGCCAGGGTAGATTCAAATTTTAGATGCACTTGATCTAATGAGTACAAAGAAAAGTAACAAGGATGATTAGGAGACTGGAGGCTAAAATATATAAAAACAGTTGCTGGAATTGAGTATGTCTAGTCTAATGAAAAGAAGGACTAGGGGTGATATGATAGCAGTGTTCCAATGCCACAAAGAAGAGGGAGTCAAGCTATTCTCCAAAGCCCCTGAGGACAGGACAAGCAATAGATGGAAACTAATCAAAGAGAGAAGCAACCTAGAACTAAGGAGAAAATTCCTGACAAAACAATTAATCAATAGAGCGACTTGCCTCCAGAAGTTGTGAATGCTCCAACACTCAATGCTAACCAGTGAGCAAACAACAACCTTTAGGGACCATATACTCATTTTGCATTCAATTAATGCCACAGAAGAAAAGTTTGTAAATAAGCAGAATGCAGATTGAAAGTTCCTTCCTTCCTTTAGTGTAGAATCCCTTTCTTATTCCCTTTAAAAGGAAAGTTAGGTTGAAATTGTGAATATTGAATTCAGTGGGTTTACTTCCAAGTAGAGAATATATTAATTTCTGTTGGATGGAGACTTTGCTCTAAGTTAAATAAGTTTTGGAACTGCCCATTTGTAGCCAGGCCCAGATGTAACCCAAGCTTATTAAAGAAATGGTATTTGTTTTACTCTGTTCTTGTACTTTAATGGCCAAAAGCCACACATTCCTGTGCTTTTTACTCACCAGAAAGCAAACAAATAATTTAATATATTGCAGTAAATCACATTCTTCCATGACTCAGGAATGAATCACAGCATGAAAGCAAGTAAAAGAATCCCAATTTCACTTTTTTCCCCAGAATGAACCCAGTGACTTTGTAGTATTTCAATTAAATACTTCAACTGTAAAAATTTCAACATTCTGTTTCTTTCTCATTATTCTGTATTGCACTCTGAGTATATTGAAATTCCCTTCGAATCAATAGAAATAGACACATTCAATCAATCAATCAAATTGATGTGCCACCAGGCAAGAGCCTGGTGGCGCAGCAGACTAATATTAGCAGACTAATAGCCTGTTATTAACATTCAGCTGCCTGCAATTACTGCAAGTTCGAATCTTCCCAGGCTCAAGGTTGACTCAGCCTTCCATCCTTTCTAAGGTAGGTAAATTGAGGACCCAGTTTGTGGGGGCAATAAGCTGACTTTGTATAAATATACAAAAGTATTAAGGCTATTGCTTAACGCATTGTAAGCCGCCCTGAGTCTCCGGAGAAGGGTGGCATATAAATCAAATTAAAAAATAATAATTCTCAATTTCCCACAGAATACTTGTATACATAGTTCACATTTCCACAGAAATGTTAGTAATTTCTTATGAACCACTTGATGGATTTATACTTTTATTGGCTATTCATCTGAATCCATCTTTCATCCGAATAAGCAGCTTCACCAAATAAGAAAGTGAAAGATTTCATGTCACACATCAAAGGATTGCTCACTTGTCAGAATCTATCCTAATCTTCTAAATTTTTATATAAGATCTCTGATGACCCTTAATAAAGGACTTTCTCATATAGCCAGTATTTCACAAGGAGTGATTAATGGTCAATTGCTTGAGTTCTTCTAAGATCACTATGCAATTTCTGGTAGACCATTTGGTGAAGTTATCAAGTCTGAGAAGCCTGACCTAGGACTTTTAGAAGCCACAATACTTGCAAACAATCTAAGAGTAGGCAGATCATAGTCTAAAAATACAAGGCACTTCCTACTCAATAAAACAAGAGATATCTATTGAATGTAGATCAATTTATCACTGCATTGTTTTACGAATCTGATTGTACACTCTTCTTTTTTAAACCCACCACTCATCAATACATTTTGCTTTGCAGAATTGATCAGCCCACCATTGAAAACATAAGAAGAATGACTGAATCGACCTTTTCTAATTTACAAATGGAGAGAAACCTGTTTTCGATGACCAGGGATATGATCATATATAACATAAGCCTATCTTTCAGATCTTCCATGGCGAACTGATTACCACGGTAACTGTGTCCATCCAACTACTTTGCTGGTCATCTTTCTCTCTCAATAGTAATATTCCTTGAAAGAAATGGAATAGAATAGAATAGAATAGAATAGAATAGAATAGAATAGAATAGAATAGAATAGAATAGAATAGAATTCTTTATTGGTCAAGTGTGATTTGTTTTCGGTGCATAAACTCTCAGTGTACATAAGTACATTCATCAAGAATCATAAGATACAACACTTAGTGATAGTCCCAGGATACTAAATAAGCAATCAAATCATGCTAGGAAACTAGATAAAATAATATAAATTGTAAAGATACAAGCAGCAAGGTTATAATCATAAGTAGGAGGAGATAGGTAATAGGAAGGATGGGAAAAATAATAGTAATACAGTCTTAGTAAATAGTTTGACAGTGTTGTGGGAATTAATTGTTTAGCAGAGTGATGGCATGTGAGAAAAAAACTGACCTTGTGTCTAGTTGCTTTGAAGTACAATGCTCTATAGCCGTGATGGCGAACCTATGGCATGCGTGCCGGAAATGGCACAGAGAGCCATTTTTCCTGGCACGCGACCTGTCACCCAAATGAACTGCAACTGCGCATGAGCGCACGGCCAGCTGCGCATGTGTGCACGCCCAGCTGGTACTCAGGCCTCCTGTGCGCATGCACACAATTCAGGGGACCCAACTGGTCTTCGGAGCTCTCCTACGCATGTGCGCGCATTTGCACATGTGCATGAGAGTACTGGTGCGCAGCGTGCGCATGCACAGATGGCATTCTCATGCGTGCATTGCACATGAAAAAACACATGCATGCACAGATGGTATGGTTGCGCATGCAGCGCACAGTGGGGGCCCGCGCAAAAGCTGTGCGCATGCACAGATGGTGCAGTTGTGCACACAGTGCATGGGGAGGTGCTGTGTGTTAGCACGGATGGCACACGCGCACACACAAAGCATGTGAAGCACGGACCTGTTCGGCACTCGGTGAGTAAAAGGTTTGCCACCACTGCTCTATAGCGTCATTTTGAAGGTAGAAATTGAAACTATTTATGTCCAGGATGTGAAGGGTCTGTAGATATTTTCACAGCCCCCTTTTTGACTCGTGCAGTGTATAGGTCCTCAATGGAAGGCAGGTTGGTAGCAATTTTTTTTCCTGCAGTTCTAATTATCCGTTGAAGTCTTTGTCTATGTAAATATAGTTGATCTTATACACTTGGAAAACTTAGATTCCATTGCTAGTTCCTAAAGATCCTATGAATGAAAATAAAAATGGATCTTGTTGTTTTTCATCCTTCAAGCTATCCAGGGAATTATATAATGTTTGCCAGTTGTGCAACATTTCTTATTGGGCTGGAAAATCTAACATGCTCCTTGCTTTAGCCCTTAATGATTAAAAATGCTCTTTGTGCTATGCCAACTTCTTGTACATTCATTATGGGTGAGGTTGCTTTTGTCTGCCAACAATTGTTTAATAACAGGCTTAAGGTGGCCAATTAGTGGAGAGAAATAAAGCAGCATGTTTTCGTAATGAACTGCAAGATAGCTCATGCCAAGCTCTTGGCTTTTTGGAGTGCCCTTTTGAAGGTTCACCCTGTTCTTTCAAATTGAGAGAATGGATTCATATAACAGGTACTATTTAATGCTTCTGTAGGACATCCAAAGAGAAGGGGGACTGTAGAGGAAAAAGAGGATGGACTGCAAGAACTGAAGAACTGTGGAAGCTGAACCAAAGTTTATCATTTTGTCTTGGTTACAATTATGGAACACAACATAGGAAAACCAACCTTGCACATAATTCATAACGAATAAGAAATATTTTGTTCTGAATAAGATTATTGGTCAGGCCTTCTCTGGGTGATCTTGAAGACACACACACACACACAACACACACACACACAGAGTTGCCCTCAGCCTTTGGGTCCACATGTACCATTCTCAAGAATAGAAGGATAAATAGGTAGCAAAGATTCTCTACCTCATTCACTTACCACATGTGAGCACGTAGAATAGAATAGAATAGAATAGAATAGAATAGAATAGAATAGAATAGAATAGAATAGAATAGAATAGAATAGAATAGAATAGAAGTGTGTTTGGACACACAAGGAATTTGTCTTTGGTGCAAACGCTCTCAGTGTAAATAAAAAGAAAAAAAACATTCATCAAGAATCATAAGATAAAACACTTAGTGATAGTCATAGGTTACTAATAAGCAATCAAATCATACTAAGAAACAAACAGAATTATATAAATAGTAAAAACACAAGAAACATGGTTATAGTCGTAAGTGGGAGGAGATAGGTAATAGGAAGGATGGGAAGAAGAATAGTAATACATTCTTAGTAAATAGTTTGACAGGGTTGTGGGAATTAGTTGTTTAGCAGAGTGATGGCATTAGGGAAAATGTTGTCCTTGTGTCTAATTGTTCTGGTGTGCAGTGCCCTATAGCGTCATTTTGAAGGCAGAAGTTGAAACAATTTATGTCCAGGATGTGAGGGTTAGGGTTAGGCAAGCAAAAAGAAGTAGTAAGCAGAAAGATATTTCCAAGGCCAACAGGGATCCCGTATCAAATACACTCTTGGCCCAGGGATCCCAGTTCTGAATATTGACCTTAACATTGAACCCATTCATATATTTATAGGTAACTCCTTGCTTACCAACCACTTGTTCAGCTTTCTGTTCAAAGTTACATCATTGCAAAAAGAGACTTATGGCCAGTCCTTGAAGCTGCATCCATTTCAATGTTCCCTTTGTCACATAATCACGATTTTGGTGCTTGGCAATTGGTGCTCATTTGCAATGAGTGCAACATCCCACAGTCATCTGCAACTTTCAGCGCTGGCTTCTAACAAGCAAAGTCAAAGGGAAAGCCAGCAAGCCGCAGTCATGTGATATCGTGCTTAACAACCTGGGGAGATTCACTTAATCACAGCAGCTGCAAATGATGCTGTAAGTCAGTACGGTCGTGTGATGTTTCACTTAACAAATGCACTTAAGCACTTAGCGATAAAGTTGCTGGTCTCAATGCAGTTGGTAAGTGAGAATTACCTCCATTGCCTATTTTGATTGGTGGTGGCACTTCAGTATTTTAAGTAAGAGACTTTCCTGGTCCTCTCATATCATTCAAACGGAAATCTTTTGCATTGGCTTTAAACTGGTGCATTTAAGCCCTTCATTATCCATGGCTATAAATTTTGTATATTATTGAATAAAATATGTATGTGTGGAAAGGTAGTTACAAATATCTAATCCAGGTTTTTAAAGAAGACAGCTCAGATAATAATTTGTGACAGATCACCTGCTTGAGAGGGTCCATCTCTGCTTCACTGCTCTTACAGATGTCTATTTGATTATATTCTGTCTTTTGCTTCCATTGTCAAATCTGCCCAATAGAGGAAAATATTTTTAAAAATGACTATTGAACTCAGGTTTATGTCATTGTTAATTAATTTCAAGGAACATGCAGATATTTACAACATCCAGGACCAGGAAGAATGGATTTGGAGACTAAAAGCCTTGAGGGTTTTATTTATTTTATTAAATGTATAGGCTGCCTGAGTCTTTCATGTCTATGCAGGTTGTCGGTGGCCCACTTGACTGCAGGTCAACCTTTCAATGCCCAAGAGTTGGAGGCAAAATAGCTATAGATGCAACATGGCAACTTTTTAGACCATAGTGAATGCTTTTTCCAAAAGGATTCATTCAGACTTTGTTTGGCATAAGAAATCATACAATAAAGGAAGGGCAGGACAAAACATTAATGTTGTTATTGTTAGTTGAGAAGTCAGGTCCGACCTATCGCGACCCAATGGACAACATTCCTCCAGGCCTTCCTGTTCTCTACCATCCTCTGGAGTCCATTTAAGCTCATGCCTACTGCTTCAGTGACTCCATCCAGCCACTTCGTTCTCTTGTCATCCCCTTCTTCTTTTGCTCTCAATCTTTCCCAGCATTAGGCTCTTCTCCAGGGAGTCCTTCCTTCTCATTAGGCAGCCAAAGTATTTCAGTTTCATCTTCAGGATCTGGCCTTCTAAAGTGCAGTCAAGGTTGATCTCCTCTAGGACTGACCGGTTTGATCGCCTTGCAGTCCAAGGGGACTCACAGGAGTCTTCTCCAGCACCATAGTTCAAAGGCCTCCATTCTTTGGCACTCAGCCTTCCTTATGATCCAACTTTCCCAGCCATACATTGCAACTGGGAAAACCATAGCCCTGACTATACACATTTTTGTTGGCAGAGTAATGTCTCTGCTTTTTACTATGCTGTCTAGATTTGCCATAGCTTTCCTCCCCAGGAGCAAGCATCTTTTAATTTTTTGGCTGCAGTCCCCATCTGCAGTGATCTTGGAGCCCGGGAAAATAAAATCTGTCAGTACCTCCATTTCTTCTCCATCTATTTGCCAGGAATTGAGAAGGCCAGATGCCATGATCTTAGTTTTCTTAATGTTGAGTTTCAAACCAACTTTTGCACTCTCCTCCTTTACCCACATTAAGAGGCTCTTTTGTTCCTCTTCACTCTTTCTGCCGTTAGAGTGGTATAATCTGCATAACTGAGGTTGTTGATATTTCTCCCAGAAATCTCGAAACATTAATATTTCATATATATACTACTCAAAAAAATAAAGGGAACACAAGCAGAAAACATCCGAGATCTGAATGAATGAAATAGCCTTATTAAATACTTTGTTCTTTACATACAGTAGTTTATACACTGCTCAAACAACTAAAGGGAACACAAAACTACTGTATGTAATGAACAAAGTATTTAATAAGGCTATTTCATTCATTCAGATCCTTGATGTCTTCTGCTTGTGTTCCTTTTATTTTTTTGAGCAGTATATTTCAATGAAAATGAAATACAGTTCATATCTAACGTGAATAACCAATTATTTACTTGAGTGCCTATTTAATTGCTTGAGGCAATGATATGCAAGAAGAAACTTGCATTCTTTGTGCTTTTGTTGTACACAGATCCTGGAGCAGGGGAAAAAAACCTAATGTTCTTGGCAAGGATGAGGGAAGTAGATAAATCAAGACAATGGATAAAGTGAATGGACGGGATTATGGATCTTACTGGAATAACTCTGGAAAAGAAGGATGTTTCTGGGGACTGATTGAGATGGTAGACATTTGTCTATGTGGGTCACCAAGAGTCAACCCAACCTAATGACAGCAGTTCACTAAATATATCAGGACAGACATTTAATATATTTTTCTCTTTTTGATTACAACTTTTGGAAGTATCTGGGTGTTGCTTCCATTGTTTTAAGGAAGGTATGCTGATCTGGGACTTCAATTCTCCTTTGTTTTAGAATGATTGAAGCTCCATGTTTCTGAAGGATGAAATCAACCCTGAGACTGAGAGGAGAGTAATGTGTGACACGTATGCTTCCTGCATAGAGACACTATGTACAAATGATAGTTAGGTGGCTTAGATATTACATAGTATATTTGTCTGGCCAAATTCTGACCAACTAGTGAGTCAAAAAAGGATGTGGATGGATTCTAAAAGTTCATGTCTTTATACTTATGATTTATACACTTGTATCTCTGTACAAGTATATAAATCATAATATACTACCGTGTTTCTCCAAAAAGACGACCCACCTTGAAAAGAAGCCCTATCATGCTTTTGAGCGCATGCGATCAAATTAAACCCCACCCATAAAATTAGCCCTAATTAAGACCCCTCCCACCCCAGGATGCAGGGGGTAGGGTGAGGCACACAGGTAAAAAATAAACTAGGGTGGGAATGGGGGGATGCAGCTGCTCTACTT
Source organism: Pantherophis guttatus (assembly GCF_059756535.1). NCBI lineage: Eukaryota > Metazoa > Chordata > Lepidosauria > Squamata > Colubridae > Pantherophis > Pantherophis guttatus. Next base: position 19,846,352 of record NC_142065.1, on the reverse strand, counting down.
ACCAGGTCTTGCATACCCCAAAACCTGCTTCACCTTCTTCTGCAGCCGTTTCTTCTGCGGCCGCTTGCCACCACTCGCACGCATCGCCCTGGCATCTGTTTTGCTTTCAGATGCCTGCCGGAAGGCATCTGCAGCCGATAACAGAGCTCCAGATCAATCCAGAGTGGTGGGAAGAAGTGGGCCAGCAGCGGGCTCCTGCTGGGCAGGGTTGTCGGTGCCACCACCGTGAGGTGAGTCAATAATTAGAACCCTCCAAAAACAAGGCCTAGCTGGGTTTTTTGGGGGGGGGGTCAAAAGAAAATAAGACCCTGCCTTCTTTTGGGAGAAACACGGTACCTCTGTAGCAACCACAACTCCAATTTAAACTATACTGAAACTCTTCTTTTCACTATTTTGTCTGATTGGGATTTCCAGGCTTCTTTTTAAAATATATTTATATTTTATATAATTTTAAAATATTTATTAGAAGGGTCTGAAATGGATTTCTGCCAATTTGAGGTAGATGATCCATCAATCAGATGCTTATGATGTGACATACTCCATCTGCCCCTCTTTTATCCATGTTAGCCTCTTTAATTTAGCAGTTTAATGCCAACTTGTCAGGAGGCATATGTCCAAGAACATAGATTTCCCAGATAAGGGAACACATTCCTTTCTTTTAATGTTCTGAGTCTGTTTTCAAATAATTTTAGATTTAATAAGGAAAACTGTCTGTGGTAGAAGTGCTGTGATCACCAGAGCTGAGAAATAAGTTGGATTCTTGAAGTTGATTATAGGTGTTCAACTCTTCAAATCTACCCAGGAATGACCTGCAGGCCAAATATATTTATCATATATTTATGTATTGATCAGGAGATGAATGGGGGAGGGGAGCAGGAAGTCAATGCATGTGCCACAGTGGTGGGATTAAAATAATTTAACAACCGGTTCTCTGCCCTAATGATTTCTTTCAACAACAAGTTTGCCAAACTGCTCAGAAAGTTAACAACCGGTTCTCCAGAAGTGGTGCGAACTGGCTGAATCCCACCACTGATGTGCAATTATATAATCTACTCATTGTGCAATGATGCACAATTGTGTTAATTATTTTAACACAGTCATATTTCAAATACTTATGGTATGAAGAATGAATGGGTGGCTGTTTGTTTTTTTTAACCAGAAGACTTCACATTGACACCAACAACACAGAGATGCCAGGGCTATACATACTCTATACGTACTCTAATAAAAGCTTAGGGTATACATTTATTCACTCATTTGTTAAATTTATTTGCTGCCTATCTCTCCATGGTGCTATTTTAGGTGGCTTAAAATAATCAAATTATAATTTTAATATGAAGAAGAGGAGAAGATAGATAGATAGATAGATAGATAGAGATAGAGATATATAGATATTCAAATTCAAATTCAAATCTTTATTGTCAGTGCACATCATATGTACAATGAGATTGGTTGAGCTCCCTCAGTGCACCCCCACAGCACAATACAATTCACAGTGAAGACAGAAAATCCCTAACCCAATAAATCATATTAACAAAACACCCAGTCCTATTGCACCAGTGTGAATATGTTATACATTGCGCCAGTCCTGCAGTCCATCATACTATGTAGTTACGAAGTTATTTCTCATTCAGGAGTCTGACAGCCCACGGATAAAAACTGTTCTTCAGCCTGTTTGTGCAACTGCCTATACTTCTATATCTCCTTTCCGATGGTAGGAGGGTAAAGAAGTGATGACCAGGGTGAGAGTCGTCCGTATGTATGTATGTATGTATGTATGTATGTATGTATGTATGTACGTATGTACGTGTGTGTGTGTGTGTGTGTGTGTGTGTGTGTGATGGAGATTAATGTGTATGACTATCATAAGACAAAGACAGAACCAGGTTTATGTCCACTCTCAGTTCACTGGGGTGAATTTGAGCTACTATTGCTCAACTCAGCCTACTTTGCAGGGTTGTTGCGAGGGAAAATGGGATGTGGAAATACTATATATGCCACTTTTCCTTTCTGAATGAAATATGGGCTACAAGATCTCTAAATATGAAGCAAATCGGTTGAATCCTTGCTGCTTCTTTGTGCTGCCCTACCTCGTTTTTGGAATATGGCTCTAATCATACCATTCAAGGGACTAAAAGTAGGCCTAGGTCTGATCTTTTTGAAAGAAAAAAAATCCCTATTTCAAATATTGTTAGAGAAATTGAAGGGAAAGGGCATCCTTTTCCCGTTCCTTGGCCATCTTGAGAGATTGAACAAAACTGAGGGTTCATTTATTTATTATTCTTTAGGTAGACTTTAAAACATTGTTCACAATGTAGAAAGTTGAAACTATTTAATAATATTGGTATTATCTGCTAATAACCTAAGGAGATACCAGTTTTATTAGCTGGTTTCTCCTCATGTAGGGGTTGGTTCTAGCGTTTCATATCAGCATGAGGTAAATGCATGCTTCATTTGCTCAAAGGAACATGCTTCCACATTTCAGATTTTCAGATAACACGTTATTTGGGCAGAATCTTAGTGAATTCTGGGTCAATTTAATTTCTGAGGATGGAACCATCTTCCAATTGTCAGGACAGGGAAATTAAATAAGGAGAGTGCATGTGTAATCGAAACAAGTTGACACAGATTAGTTACCTATTAATATTCTTTAAACTACCTCTCCCTCCTCCTGGTTGTATTAGTACTCAAGGCTGTTAGAAAGTGTTAAAACAACAGTGTCTTCTTTCCTCTTGCATATTCAAAACGTATTTACAGGGCAAGGTTCTGCTTTTGCTTTTTATTGCTTGGAGTATTTTACTTTGATGAAGAACTGGAGAAGCCTGCTCATATCTTTATGGCTGAACCTAATAAAGCAGAGGTATCATCTAACCAATCTTGTAGAAACTCTAAACAAAGGCCTGAATAATCCTGGTTAATATTTGGGTGGGAAACTACCAAGAAATACAAGATTTACTGGATCTCAATGGACAAGACTGAGAAATCAAAACATAAATTCAAGAAAGAGAAACGGGTATTGCTTTTGTGTTGCTGCCAAGAAAATAACCAGCACCTGCCCATGAATTCAACAGGAACTATGGTTGATTTGAAAAAGACATTGTCATTTTCTTTCACAAAAGAACCTGTAGCCCTGGTTACAGAACAAGATAATTTAGATGTTAATTCTTCATGACCGATTTAGGTGGTCCTGGAGAATCAAATTATGCCGCCTCAGAGAAGACACCATGTTGTTCTTGTCACAGGGCGGGTTGATCCTCATGGCCTCTAGTTAGCACTATGACTTGGTTAAAAATTCCCACTATCCCTCAGCATTGGCTTTCTACTTGCAAGTTCTAGCTCAACCATGGAACTAAGTATTTATGTTTGAATAATATAACAAGGTGCCCCTAAGGTAATGAAAATGAATGCTCAATAGCTCTTCAGTACATTGGGCATACAAAGCATCATAGGCATTTTGTTAAACCAAGTTTAAAAAAGAAAACAAGTTTTGCTTAGGGAGTCATACAGCATCAACATCTGTAGGAGACCAGTTTTCTTTTTCTGTAGTAAAGCACATTTTATTTCTGGAGAGAGCCAGTATTGTACAGTGGTGAAGATGCTGGCCTAGAAACCAGGAGACTGGGAATTCTAGTCCTGCTTAGGTATGAAAGCTGGCTGGATGACTTTGGGTCGATTACTCTCTCTTAGCCCACCCCATCCCATCCCAGAGGGTTGTTTTAGGGAAAACAGGAGGAGGAAAACATACAGATTGTCCTCAGCTTAAAAAGAAAAAATAGATTGGTCACATGACTGACCTGCTTTATGATTATGATGGGCAGGTTCCACTATGGTCATAACTTGAGGACTGCCTGTATTATATACATTTGCTGTCCTGGGTCATTTATAAATTTATAAAGGCAAGATAAAAATCTATCTGTCTGTCTGTCTGCCTGCCTGCCTGCCTGCCTACGTATCTATCTATCTATCTATCTATCTGTCTGTCTGTCTGTCTGCCTGCCTGCCTGTCTGCCTGCCTGCCTGCCTGCCTGCCTGCCTGCCTGCTTGCCTACCTACTTACCTAACTAACTAACTAACTAACTAACTAACTAACTAACTAACTAACTAACTAACTAACTAACACAATTGACAACTGCTGAATTGGCTCCCCTCCCTCCATGCATCCACATATCTGATCTTCTATTCAAGTTTAGTGAACCCAAATAAGTTGAATGTGATTTTGCAATTTATTATAATACTATAATCATGCTAACTATAATCTTGACAAATTTTGCTGAATCAGATCTCTGACTGTGATTCTGTGCACTCAATACCCTGTTGTAATCTTTGGGTACTTTCGAAGGAGAGGGATACTTGTTTCATTATCATCTGTGCCAACTGACACAGAGTTTGAGAATAGTTGGTTTTTCCTCTTTTTTTTCTCAGGAGGCAGCCTTTGGAAAATAGGAAAGACATAAAAGGAAATTGAGTTCAGTTTCATAACAGTGTTTGAAAAGGATGACTTCCAAGTCTCATTGTTTGGAATTCATTGGAAAGTCATATATCTGACTCAAATGAACACTCCAAAGTCAAACACCACCCCCAGTCTCCATCCAAGCATCCTGTTGCAAGCCAGTCTTTAGGGTTGCCAGGTCTGCTTCCAAAAAATAGCGGACAAGCGGGGTGGGGGTGGGGGGTGTTAAGTAGTAAAAAAAAAATTACAATTAAATTATATTTTCTTACAAACATTTTAACAGGGAGTCTTTAACAATGAAAAACAAATTGATTTGCTTGCTGCTGGAAGCTATTTTCTCCTTATCTAAATGATTTTTTGTGCTTGCATGCTGTGTGACAGCTTTTATATCATTATATTCAATTGTGAATGATTTCTGACACAATTTACAGTAGGCCGTCGTATTTGTTCTGTCTGTTTCGTTGTTGGTAATCCATGCAAAAGTAGCTTCCCAGTCTTTGGTGTATTTGCACACTCCTCTCTTTCATTTTAAAGAATTCGAAATCTCGCCGCTGTCACTCTCATCATTCTACGCCATTTTAGGTCAGTCGACACAAGCTACAATACATTTTAAAAATGTGAACTGTACATAATTTTATAATATATTTTTATTTTAATCTCATCATTAATTTTTTCGAAGAATCAAGTTCAATGGATATTCAATCTTTGTCTCATTGTAACTTATGAAAAAAAAGACAAAACGCGATTCTCATATCCTTATTCTCTTAGACTGTACAGGTTTAGATTACATACCATTTCATCATAAAGCTTTTGAATAAAAAAAATGTCCACTATTTTGTGAAAAAAAATAGTGAACATAATGTGAAAAAAGCGGACTGTCCGCTTAAATAGTGGACACCTGGCAAGCCTACATCTTTTGAGATATGACCTTTCTGGTAATGGTGTAAATCTATTACACCATTGTTTGGATAAAGTTATTATAGGGAAGAAGAGGAATGGAAGAATCCCTTGAAGACAGCTGACTCTGACGACGAGTGGTTGGCTTTGCGATCATTATTCTTTCATCTCTCAATCCAACTCCTGTAATCAGAACAAATTGCCAAGGTTTTTCTTTGTATGAAAAATGTTGAAGTCTGTTTACTGGAAGGGGAGTGAGTTCCCAAAAGTTTGAAATATGGAGGTTGTGTTATCCAGAGGCTACCAGGACCAACTGCCCTGTGGCAAAAACAAGATGGATGCCTTCTCTGAGGGTGTATCATTGATTCTCCTAAAGCACTTAAATCAGTCATGAAGAATTAACATCTAAATTTCCTTGTTTCCTTGTTCCTTCCCCATTTTTGGCTGCATTCACACATTATGTTTAGCTATTATGAACCTAGTAGCTCCATTCGTACAATGTGCTAAGATTGGTTCATATTCACTTTGGCTTGATCTTGATATTTTGTGTGACTTAGTATTTTGTGTGAACCCAAGCTCTTTGGTTAGGTTTTGATTCAATGAATTGTACAAATTCAAACTCTCTGGATCATTTGTACAGTAGTGCCAATAAATGGGAATATTTGTAGCTCAGGGTAGAAATGAGGGTTCTTGTTGCTTTCTAACCTTGGTTGTTTTCTTGCAGAAATTTCATTACCCAAACTAGTTAACGCCATCAGTGCAAGCAAGAAAACATGCAAGCTCAGAGAGCATCAAGCACTCTTCAGATTGTAGAGTTAACTAGAGGCCATCATGGCCAACTGCCCTGACAATAGTAAATACTTGGTTAAAGATGTTCTTAGAAAGTAGATGATTAGGACATGGGGAAATATGACAGCAAAACATATACTGACTTAGTTTGTGGTATTTGGTGCTTTAGTCAGCAAAATTAGGAAATCAATTTGACCTTTTAATTGAGTGCTTGAGTGGTTAATGTCAAAAGGAACTAAGCCAAAATAGAGTCACTTAGAACCAAGGATCAACATGGTAGATTTAAGGATCAACATGGTAGTAATTGGTAGAATTACTGCTTGTCCATAAATTTACTTTTACTTACTTACTTACTTACTTATTTTTCCTATTTCTTAACCATCCATCTCTCTCAGAGATGCATATGAATACATTGTATGAGTATACCAAAGAAGGGAAAGGACATCCTTTTCCTGTTCCTTGGCCATCTTGAGAGATTGAACAAAACTGAGGGTTCATCTATTTATTATTCTTTAGGTAGACTTTAAAACATTGTTCACAATGTAGAAAGTTGAAACTATTTAATAATATTGGTATTATCTGCTAATAACCTAAGGAGGTACCAGTTTTATTAGCTGTTTCTCCTCATGTAGGGGTTGGCTCTAGCTTCTCAGCTCAGCACTGAGGTAAATGCATGCTTCATTTCAGGGGTGGGTTCTACTTACTTTTACTACTGGTTTGCAGTGGTAGTGAAGAATAAAGATGATGCTAGAGATTCACTCTCTCTCTCTCATCCTCCCTCTCTCTCTCTCATCCTCCCTCTGCCTCTCCCTCCTCCCTCCCTCTCTTTCTCTGACTTCCTTTGCCTTATTTAATTTTCCAGCTCCTGGAATCTATCATTTCTGGACATTATTAGTGTATTGTATTTTAAGGAATAATTGGAAATCTTATTTTCAAATGCAGATAAACAAACCAAAAAAGCAAGGTAAGGTATTTCTTACATTGAGATTTTTAATTTAATCATTCTAGCTATACTGGTAATTATGACAAAGCTTATGGTGAAAAACAGAAGACAGAAAAGGAGAAGGAGAAGGAGAAGGAGAAGGAGAAGGAGAAGGAGAAGGAGAAGGAGAAGGAGAAGGAGGAGATGATTACATGCCATCTGGTTATTGCTGATGACCACATAGTTAGATTTTCTTCATCGTAATATATCCTTAACCTGAGCTCTCGAGTCTTCCAATGTGCACCCATCACCATTGTAACTGAGTCAATCCATGTTGCTGCTGTTGTCCTTTTCTTCTGTTTCCTTCCTCCTTTCCCAGCACGAGACCCTTCCCTAGAGAGCTAGTTCTTCACATAATGCATCTGAAGTAGGACAATTTGAGCCTGGTCATTTGTACCTCAACACTGGGTCGATTTGCTCAATTTTCCATTTGTTTGTTTTCTTGACAGACTCACATGCCTTTATTTTTTAGCACCAAAACCTATTCTTCTGTCTCTTCACCTGCCCATTTGTGGTAGCATCTCTCAGAAATGTTATTGGACATGCATCCATAGGAACCTTTATTTGGTATCCATGATTACATGAACATAGTGCATCCAGATTTGGGAGTTTAAAGTTAATGTTCTAAGGCTCTTAGGACTGAGAAATATTTCCCATTTGAATAATCAGCTAAAGTTGGAGTGTTGACAAAAATTAAGCCAAGTCATGACCATTGAGAAGCAAGAGAGAAATGTAAACATAATCTGAGGTTACCAGGAAAAAGTTGTTTTAGAAATAAAGCTTTAAGGGCAAAGTATTCTACTGTTTATGTGCTATCAAGTTGGCATTGACTTTTAGTGATTCCATAGTTAGATACTGGAGATTTCTCCATGATGTTCTGTCCCTAACCAGGTCTTTCAGGTCACAATAACCGCAAATTAATAATAGAATATTGACTATCACTCGCAAAGAATGCCCTGTTTGACTTCTTATATTCTTCAGTTGTATTGCTCAAATAATACTTTAATGCCCTGTTAATTGTCCTTTGGCCTGACGGGCTAAGCTGCTATAAGGTGTTTTTAAAAACAAGTCATGCCTATTTTTGCAGGTGATCAGGTGGAAGTGCCAACTATTGCAACAGAAGCGGTCATCTTGCTTGGTAAGTAAAAAGTTATAAATAGATCCAAAGGTATAAAAGGTTCAACTCTGCGTTTTTTGGGGCAGAGGTTCAGTCTTGCTATGAGGATCAAAGGTGAGAAAGTAAGGTGAATATTTAAAATGCTCGAGGTTGTAATTCCATCCGGATAAGTTCTGACTATGTTAACGAGCATAGCTCTTGTGTGTGTGTGTGTGTGTGTATGTGTGTGCGTGTGTGAGGGGAGGAGTGGGGCAGAGAAAGCCTACATGTTGGAAAGATTGATTCTCCAGTAAAAATCTAAGTGGCCTTTAAAAAAAAATTGGTTTTCAAGATTTGGTATACAGTTAAGTTGCTTGGTAGGAATTTTCTTCTACAAAGTCATTTAGAAGACAAATGTTGCACCTAACATGGACTGGAATAATGTGTAATCTATTATTACTGGAAGGAGAAAGACTAAGCCTTTTCACAAAAGCTTATGGAAGAGGTACCTTATGGACTATTATTATCTTTTTAAAAATGCTCCTGAATCATTATTTCAAATAAAAGTAAATATCAGGCATATTTACAGGAATTCCTTTGGAGTACACAGAGGTCCCATTAGGATGGAAGAAATACTCTTGGCCATGTTGTGGCCCGTCAGTGGCCTGTGCAGCTAGTAGCTGATTCAGACAGTGAGGAGACTGGTGTGGTGCTGCGCCAGCAGCCTGTGCAGCTGGCACTCGAGTCAGACAATGAGGAGGCTGGAGAAGATGTGGTGCCAGAGGCGGGGATTCAGCCAGGGCCTTCAGAACCTCCAAAAGCTCCCATAAGTGAAGAGAAAGAAGAGGAGGAGCCTCTTCTCGATGCACGGGCGCGCAGACCTGCCAAAAGGCAGTAGTGGCTCCTCAGGAGGAGGTCTCCTCGAAAGTAAGGCTTGGGGCTAATTGGCCACTCCCTTAGCCTATTTAAGGAAGGATGACGACTGAGGCAATTTGCAGGGAACAACTTTGTTCACTTTCCTTTGTGTCTGGATCTTAGTTCTCTGCAAATTGCTTCTGGGCTTTCTGCCAACCATAGTAAGATTACGATTATTTATTCTTTGGATTCTTGTACGCTGTTAAGAAAGTTAATTAACAGCCTTCATTTGAAAAAGACTGATTTAATTTAGTAAACTAAGGTTTGTACAGATTTTGTGTGTGCTGCATTCTTTGGGGTCCGTAGCTGGGGCAGAACAAGCCATTAGATTAGGTTCTGATCCATCTTTAGGGCCTGGTCATGAACACTATGGTAGCCATTTTTCATAGAGTCAACCAAGAAGCCATTTTGTGAATACAATCTACCACATTCTCTCAAAATTCCACAGGTTGCTTAACCAGCACCCTGAATATTAGGCAAGAATCTACTGCAACATTTCGTAGAATCACCAACTTGTAAGTAGCCATTAAAGCCTTGGAAGTACAGTGGTCTAAGGTACCCTGTTATTAAGATGGTTATTAAGACCAGCTGCCTGCAATTACTGCAGGTTCGAATCTCGCCAAGGCTCAAGGTTGACTCAGCCTTCCATCCTTTCTAAGGTAGGTAAATTGAGGACCCAGTTTGTGGGGGCAATAAGCTGACTTTGTATAAATATACAAAAGAATGAAGGCTATTGCTTAGCACATTGTAAGCCGCCCTGAGTCTCCGGAGAAGGGCGGCATATAAATCAAATTAAAAAAAAAAAAAAAAGCCCTCACATCCAGGTCCCTCAGTATAATAATTCAAGTGAAAACACTATTGACAGATGGCTATCCAGAGTCTAATACATTCAGTATGGGGAATTCATCAACTCTCTGGGAAATTGGTCCCTCAGTCAAACTATTTTTACTTTCAGAAAACTTATTTTTTTTATCCCCAACATTCAGTTGGAATCTGCTTTCTTGTAACTTAAATTCCATGTCCTATACTCCAGATTTTGTTTTCTTTTTACAAACCTGTAATCCATTTTATTGGGGTGAATTTAGGGTAACTGAATGGAGCTAAGAATTTACTAGCCAGACGCCCTTCCTGACGCCTACATGGAGTTTGCAGCAGATATTTTCCCTTTGTACCTTGATACAGAAACATCTGTCACTGCCTAGGATTGAACTCTCAACCTTTCGAGTGGGAGGTGAGCGTCTTCATCTCTAGGCCACGGTGCCGCTTGTACTATATTCCAGAATAAAAGAGAATTATTTTCTGTGAAACATTCTTTCAGGAATTTGAAGACTGCTATTATACCCCTTCCATTTCTCTTCATCTTTGGTTTCTGATCATGCTTATTACCTTTTCCAAGTGTTCCAAAAATGTGATGTCCAGAAATGGTCAGAGTACTCAAGGTGGAATCTAATCAAAGCTAAGTCAATAGGTAATTTATGAGTATCATACTTTAGCTGAGATACCTCTCTTCTAGTAATTCTTTGTTTGGTTATGCATACTCTTACAAATATTTGAATCAAAATTTGAATAAGTTATGATTTTAAAAAAATGTCCTTGAAGAACATAGAACATAGAATAATAGAATTGAAGGGACCTTGGAGGTCTTCTAGTCCAAATCCCTACTCAAGCAGGAGATCTTATGCCATTTCAGAGAAGTGGTTGTCCAGTCTCTTTTTGAAAGTCTTCAGTGATGGGCACCCACAATAGAATGGAATGGAATGGAATGGAATAGAATAGAATAGAATAGCTGCTGCTACCGACAACCTCCCATCATCCCGTGCGCTCCCACAGAGAGGGCCTCCTCAGGGTGCCATCAGCCAATCAATGTAGGCTGGTGACCCCCAGGGGGAGGGCCTTCTCTGTGGGGGCACCTATCCTCTGGAATCAGTTGCCCCCAGAGATAAGGAGAATCCAAGACCTTAGTGCCTTCCGCCGTGCCCTTAAAACCCACTTTTTCCAGCAAGCCGGGCTGGTTTAAGAAGAAATTTTAAATGTTTTAATTGGTTTGTATTTTTAATTTTGGGCCAAATTTATATATATTTTAATTGTTTTTTAATATTTGTATTTCATGTTTTTAAATTCTGGCTGTACACCGCCCTGAGTCCTCAGGGAGAAGGGCGGTATATAAATTTAAAAATGAATAGAATAGAATAGAATAGAATAGAATAGAATAGAATAGAATAGAATAGAATAGAATAGAATAGAATAGAATAGAATAGGAATTTTTTATTGGCCAAGTATGATTGGACACACAAGGAATTTGTCTTGGTGCATATGCTCTCGGTATACATAAAAGAAAAGATACATTCATCACAACTTCTGAAGGCAAGCTATTCCATTGTTTAATTGCTCTAACCATTAGGAATTTGCTCCTTAACTCTACGTTGCTTCTCTCCTTGAATGGATTTTTCATGAACTCTTCATAGTTAATTAGGATAAAGCATTTTAAAAAATATTTTCCTTTGACTGTAACTATATCTGAGTAAGCCCTCTTTACAGTATTTCTGAAGTCTTCCCTAGCCTCAGCTCATTTGAATGTTATATTAAGCACTTATCTTTTTCCTCTCTAATGCAAAATCCTACTTACAGTGTTAGCATTACACACTTCTGAGACTAGGTTTGCCTACCAACTCACTAGTGGCTCATGGGGTGAATAAGTTTTGTTTATATACTCTTGAGACACTATGACTTATCCATGAATTAACTACTAGATGAAAAAAGAATATATTTACTGGTAAGGATCCACATTCAGTGTGTAATATTTCAGGGGTGAAATATCTGGGAAAACCATAACCAGACTCTGGAAAGTGAACTGCTCTTCCATAGAGAAGCATATCAAACCAGGCAGACCAATATATTTATTTATTTATTTATTTATTATTGTGATTTATATGCCGCCTTTCTCCCGAGAGACTCAAGGCGGCTTACAAAATGACAATTCCCAATACAAATCACAATAAAATAAAATTAAAATCAACAGCCCAATTAAAACAGTTTAAAATTATAACAGTGTACACCCAAACATAGGTAGTCTTTGATTTACAGCCACTCATTTAGCAACCATTCAAAGTTACAGAAGCACTGCAAAAGGTGATTTACAACCAGTCCTTGCACTTATGATTGTCCCAGCATCCCCATAGCATGTGATCAAAATTGAGATGCTTGGCAACCAGCATGAATTTAATAGTAGTAACTGTGAGAGAAATCTTGGAGTCTTAGTGGACATTCACTTAAATATGAGCCAACAGTGTGCTGCAGCTGCCAAAAAAGCCAACACAGTTCTAGGCTGCATTAACAGAGGGATAGAATCAAGATCAAGTGATGTTTGATCTTTATAATGCTTTGGTAAGGCCACACTTGGAATACTGCATCCAGTTTTGGTCACTACGATGTAAAAAAGATGTTGAGACTCTAGAAAGAGTGCAGAGAAGAGCAACAAAGATGATTAGGGGACTGGAGGCTAAAACATATAAAGAACGGTTGCTGGAATTGGGTATGTCTAGTTTAATGAAAAGAAGGGCTAGGGGTGACATGATAGCAGTGCTCCAATATCTCCGGGGCTGCCACAAAGAAGAGGGAATCAAGCTATTCTCCAAAGTACCTGAAGGCAGGACAAGAAGCAATGGGTGGAAACTAATCAAGGAGAGAAGCAATCTAGAACTAAGGAGAAATTTCCTGACAGTTAGAACAATTAATCAGTGGAACAACTTGCCTCCAGAAGTTGTGAATTCTCCAACACTGGAAGTTTTTAAGAAGAGACTGGACAAGCATTTGTCTGAAATGGTGTAGGGTAACCTGCTTAAGCAGGGGGTTGGACTAGAAGACCTCCAAGGTCCCTTCCAACTCTGCATTCTATTCTATTCTATTCTATTCTATTCTATTCTATTCTATTCTATTCTATTCTATTCTATTCTACTCTACTCTACTCTACTCTACTCTACTCTACTCTACTCTACTCTACTCTACTCTACTCTACTCTACTCTACTCTACTCTACACTATGTTGCAATGTCCCAGGTCAGGAGATTTCATTTATGACTTTCCCAGCCAGCTTCTGACAAGGTTAATGGGGGAAGCTAGATTCACTTAAGGTCTGTGGAAATTACTTAAAAACTGCAATGATTATGCAAACGATCATGGCAAAAAGGTTATAAAGTTGGGCGTGACTCCCTTAACATCTGCCTTGCTTAGCAATGGAAATTCTGGTTCCAATTGTGGTTGTAAGATGAGATGTGTTTATGAGCTAGACTAAGTTATAAAGTTATAGAGTTACTGCTCTTGATGTCCAATTTTCAGTGACATCAATACGCATCCTAGGAATACTTCCTCTTTCTTTTCAGCCAGAATATTAACTAATATTCCAGTTCTGATTTGGAAACATTGAACAAACTGTATATGGAAACCACAAAATGGTATAATGGTGGCAATCCACAAATTATAGGCGGGGTAAAGAAATAGCTTGGAACACCACAAAATTTGCAAAAGATATATATTGGATTCAGGCCAATCCTAAATCTGAACTCAATTGAACAGAACTGGATAGATTTCTTGAATGTGCTAATTGAAGGAGGATTCTTTTGAAACAGATCAAGACCAAACTTCTGATCTTCCAAAGCTTTAGAGATTCATAAAGACACAAAAAGACACAATGGCATAGAAAGCCTACATTTCTCCTGATTTTTCCAAATGTTCATAAAATGACAACTGGAGCATGGAGTGCAATTTTATGATTGAGAACTTTAGCTCCTACTCAAAGAAGTTATCTTTGATAGGGCTGTGCTAACAAAGAGTTTTAGGAATGGAGGTGAAGTGCTTGACTTCTTCTTTCCCCCAACTTTTTCCCACTTCTATACCCTATTCCAAATTTGGCTATTCTCTTTCTCAAGCACACAAGAGTATTTTTCTGATTATTTATTTATTTATAAAATTTATTGGCCACCAATAGGGCCGGGGCTGTCTTAACAGCATTATGGGCCCCGGGCAAAGCAGTGTACTGAGGCCCCTAAGACAACTACTCACAGGAATTAAAATGTAAATGGTCAATAAAATTAAACATATATTTGCATGTTAGTATTAATAAAAAAATGCAGTAAAATGTAATAAATATGTTGATGTATTTATATGATACAAGGTGTATTGAAGGGTTAGCATACACAGATTAGTATGTGGCCCCTATGCTTGTGGGGCCTATGGGCAAGTGCCCATCAGGCCAGAGATGGGTTGCTCCTGGTTCGGTCTGGTTCTTCCGAACCAGTAGTAAAACTGGCGGGAGGCTCCGCCCACCCACCCGTACATCATTGCGGATGATCTGTGCATGTGCGCACTCCCGTTGCGAACTGGTAGTAAAGGTAAGTAGAACCCACCCCTGCATCAGATCCATGCGTTAAGACAGTCCTACATATGGTAACTCTGGGTGGCTTCCAGTTGTAAAAAATGTATCTACATTAATACATAAAAAATTAAAATCAGACAAAGAGAGAAAGTGGGAGTCAAGTGGGGGAAGGTAAGATCTATTATTACTCAATAAACCACCTCCATTGTACTGTTCCCCCACTGGGGTTACAAGCCAATTGGCAGAGTCATGTCTTTAGGCCCTTCCAAAAAGAGAGGAAGTTTGGACAAGATGTTCCAGAGATCGGTGGGCAAGATGTTCCAAAGATGTATAATATACAGTATAATGATGTATTACGGTAGTTCGATTATATGAAACAGTTTTAATTTTGGGTGGGGGGGTTGTATTTGTGTTATGCTGACTTGTTGGTTTTTGAAATGAGATTTGGATTTGTGAAAGGTGTCTGGGCTCGTTTAGATTTTAGGGGAAAATATTTTTAAAGAAATTACAACCTCATAATGCTGTACAAAACTTGCATTCAGTGCAAAGCCATTTTGAATAGAAGAAAGCATCACAACTACAAGTAATTTCCATTAAAAATCTTTATAAAGGCTGCTAATCTTGAAGATACTCGACACGGATTACATTCAATGAAAATAAAAAAAATCATATCCACATTTTTTTTTATTACAAAATTCTCAGAACAGTGGGTTTAAATATCAACAATTAAATGGATGTCTAAATTTGTTTTTAAAAAACAAAACAAAAAAATAAGCTATGAAAAACTCTTCAAAATACAGAGATCTTAAAAAACACATTTACTTTTAAAAAAAATACAACTAAAAACACGTAAAAACAAAATAAGAAGGAAACTGTATCAAAAGGAATACAAGAAAATACCCAGGAACTATAATCCTTGAATCCTATGGAATGCTGTAATACTGATGTTCCATTCTGCATAAATTGTGACATATTAGTGTGAATTTGGAAACTTAGGTGGAACTTTGCTGGACTGATTGTCTAAACAGAGTAGCATCCTATTTCCAACAGTGGCAGCTCACAGATATGAAAGTCAGGTGCAAAATGAATCATATTTTGTTGCTCTCTGTTCAGAGATGAACAAACTGCATGGAACTCTTACAACATTGTACCAAAGAATTTGTTTACTCTTGATTTAAAGGCAGTTAAAAGATCACGATCATCACATCTGACAAATCCAAGACATAGTGTTGATTTGTGGCAAAAGAAAAGATAGCACCCCATCTCCCTCTGCTACCATCCACACATGAAAGCTGATAAACAGCTTAAAAGGTGGAGGACAGGTTATACGAATGTCTATATTGGAGAGAAGGGAATATCTAGACTTGCCATTGCACCCCATAATATCTGCCCTTTAAGTTGCATCGATATACCTAATGATGGCCTCAAGTTTTCAAAGGAAAAAGTTACAGGAAAAGTTGTTGGACTGCTACAAATAATTTAGGAGCTGGCTTTGATTTGGTGGAAAATAAAATTGTACCGGTCTGCTTCTATGATCTTATTCACCTCCTAGATGGAGTCATCAAGTGTACAGCTCACTCTGTCCAAGCATAAGTTATTTGTTCCGGTCTCCGAAGTACACATCACCTTGAAGGGCTCATAACAGTTTGGGTGGTCTGCATTCTGTAATGTGACTCATTGTTCTGTCTGCCTGAAAGGTTCTGTGTGAGTGAGTGCGTGCGTGTTTGTATGTATGATATTTGTCCATATATAGTTGATGAGTTTGCTCAAGGCGCCAACAGTTGTAACAAAGTAACATTAGAAAGAACCAGACCTACTTGGTTTTTCAAATACAGCCCTTCAGATAGCACTTCTATTACTGCCATTCTTTCCCTTTATGGACATCTAACATGGTCCACCCCCTAGAATACTTTCCATCCCTTTGCAATCACGTCGTTCACCCTCTTGCAGACAAAGGTCTTCATTTAAAGTTCCATCAGAACTTGGGCACGGGCAAAACAAAATTTCTCCTCCAGCATTTCCAATCTTGAGGTCAAGCGTGAACTCAGAGACTCAGTCATTCCATCACTTTGCGATCATTGTTTTCCTACAAACATTAACAGCATGGGTCGAGAACTGTACATTTCACAGCAGCAGATGGAGGAGAATGGACCTTTCTTTCATCCCAAGTTTAGGTGAAAAGAACTGCCAAGTTTGTAATTCTGCCATTCTTCCACCTTTGGAATGGGTGTAGCTTTTACAATAATGTGAAGTGACTGCTTAGGTGCGCTCAACAAAGCTTGACTGATTTGCCTTCAAGCTAGCTTTGGATTCCTGCTGTTCTGTCCTTGCTGTTAACACACACATTGCTCAAAATATAACTAGACTCTAGCAGGATCTGGGAATCCAAAATTCAAGAATGCTTGCTGTCTAACGAAAATGTCAGCTGTTCCTCCAGTAGAATCTATGGGAAAACAAAGAGACAACTTAATAAATTCTTCAGTTCAGGAAGAAAAGGGAAACGGTTATACTAGTATTTTTGATTACCAATAGATTTAATCAAAGGCCTTAGTGGCCAAATATAAAAAAATAACTGATCAAAATGGAACTTTCAAATGTCCTATTTATTTCATTCTTAGCACACGTGTATTCGCACGAGGAACCTTCAGTCCATATATCACATTTAAGTAATTTAAATCTTTTAATTATTCAATTAGTGCACTTGGAGATGGATTCTGTACTTGACAAAATGGATGTCTATCATGGCCCAAATGTTTATCTGTGTTTGCATATGTTTTCAAAATGTAGGACAAATTGCATTGTTTTCCTCCTTTCTTTTCTTTCACCATCTCTCTGCAATCATGAGGGCTAAAAATTTCTTTTTCAAAACCATGCAAGTAGAATTACAAGTAGGTACTCTTAACAGCTGCCAGTCATCCTCATTTCATCTCTGAAGAGTCTTTGTTTTTGACCTTTAAAGATCACCTTAAACATATAATTAACTCCATAATGGGACACTAATTTTTACCTTAGCGTCGTTTGAATGCAATCGGAAGTTCTCGGTTGGGGATGAGGATTCCTAAGTGAAGAGCTTCTACCGGCTTGTTGTCAGTAGCTACAATCTGATACTTCCGTATAAGCTGTAATACAAGGGAGAAAATGAAGTTCATCAGAGCCTCCCCAACCTGTAATCAAGATTAATTCTGAGCTGGGGAACTTGTCAGTGTCTGTGTCAAAGTTTAACCCCACAGGCAGCAATAGCAGGAAAAGATGATACAGCAAAGTTCATAAGGCTTTGAAAAGTTCATCCCTTTCAGTAAGAGAAATAAGCAATTTTTTTTTTTTTTAAAGGTCAGAAGGATTGTAGTAATGCTTTCATTTGGTCGCTTCTCCTTTGGAAGGCTAACACAGAATCCCAGAACCCTAAAACTGGAAGGGATCTTATGGGTCAATCCATTGTTGAGTGCAGGATCGCTATAGCATCTCTGATAGATGGTCATCCCGCCTCTGTTTGAAGATCTTTTGCAAAGAGTGTCCTCCTCCTGGATTTAATGAAAATTGGATGTTCATCTTGTCAAAAAGACAATTCGCCCTCCAGTACAAAGGAAAAAGTTGCTCCAATGTACCCTTTCAGTTGTTCCAGTACGGCTTACCCAGAAAAACTTTGAACAGATTGTTTCTCAGGAGATCCTGGCCCTCATAATTCATGGAAGAACATCTGTAAGCTGTTCTATAACTTTTTAAAAAATCAGTGTTATGTATTAAAGATTGTAATAAACTTCCACTAATATTTTAATAAGTTAGCTTAAGCACTGGTGGGATGCAACCTGTTTAACAACTGGTTCATTGAGTGTGCGCTTTGTGTGCATGTGCACGCCTAATGCGCTTGCGCACAGCATTCAAAATACAGCAATTTGAAGCTCAGCTGCTTAACTTCTAAGGCAGCCCCGGTAAGTAGAACAGCGGAGGTGCGGAAATCAGCTGTGCCACATGAATCAGCTGAGCCAGAAAGAAGGAAATATAGGACAGGATAGGGTGGGGGCGGGTGGGCAGGGCCAGCTGATCGTCAGAACTACCGGTTAGCCCGAACTGGTCCAACCCAGCTGAATCAACCCCTGAGCTTAATAAA
This sequence comes from Pantherophis guttatus, assembly GCF_059756535.1. NCBI lineage: Eukaryota > Metazoa > Chordata > Lepidosauria > Squamata > Colubridae > Pantherophis > Pantherophis guttatus. The sequence continues at coordinate 19,827,745 of NC_142065.1, read as the reverse complement.
ACAAAAAGCTTGCATTCTCTGCTCTTCCATCCTCCAGGGCAGGGGTTTGCAACCTTAAATACTCAAAGAGCCATTTGGACCCATTTCCCACAGAAAAGAAAACACTGGGAGCCACAAAACCTGGGTGGGCATGGCCAACCTAATGTCACTCACTTCCACCAGTCACATGACCCCCCCCCCCCCAGCCATGCCTACCCAGCCAGTCATTAGGGCAGAGAACCAGTTGTTAGAAAACACTGGGAACAAAATTCTTTTGACATATCTTTCTCTCCCCTCCCTCCCTCCCTCCCCCCCTCTCTCTGTATCTCTCTCTCTCTCCCTCCCTCTGTATCATTCTGTCTCTGCCCTGGCCGCTTCTCCATCCCCCACCGTCACCCTTACCTTCTCAGGCCAGGTGAGGAGTGACTGGAAGGGGAGGGTGAGGGGTGGGGCCAGCCAGAGGTGGGATCATCTGACAGGGAGCCACAGCAGAGGGCCCAAAGAGCCACATGCAGCTCCAGAGCCGCAGGTTGCTGACCCCTGCTTCAGGGTGATAACAAGGAGGGAAACTGAGAGTTTCTTCACCCATTGGAAATTAATCACAGCTAAGTTTTCTACCTTTAAATCTTGAGCTGTGGAAACTAGCCAATTTTGTAATCTGTGTCTGGAAAGTGTGGCTTGTTTCTTCTAATCCTCATTAAGATTCATCACCCTTGTTGGATTCAATTGATGTAGTGAACTGTGATGAATGCAAAACCAAAGCAGAAGCATACATGCATCTTTCCATCTGGCCATGCCTGAAGAAGAACATTAAGCTCAAGCATTGCTATGGTACATACAAAGCTGCTATATTCCCTGCTTTGGGAAAAAAAAAAAAAGCTTTAGGCTCCCAGATCGCTGTCTCTCAAGCGAAATATCACCAGGGATTAACAAAATTGCAGTGGAGTAGATAACTTATATGGATGTCAGCTCTTCCAGGTAAACCAGATAAGAAACACAACTAGAAGAGTTAATTCCACATTACTGCAAGGCCACTTGCAAGTGTGAAAGTGCAAATTTCCTACCATCACTTTTAACTGTCTGATCAATTGAGGCAGATCTTTCTTAAGTTTTTTTCTTCTCTGACCATTAAGTGACTGTGGGGTTCCTCCCTCTCTTGTCTCACCATTCTCTCGGTAGCATCTCTTTTCCCTCGTTGTCCAAGGTCATCCCTACATTCCATTACAATGGAATACATTTCTGCTAGAATAGAATAGAACAGAACAGAACAGAACAGAACAGAACAGAACAGAACAGAACAGAACAGAATAGAATAGAATAGAATAGAATAGAATAACAGAGTTGGAAGGGACCTTGGAGGTCTTCTAGTCCAACCCCTTGCCTAGGCAGGAAACCCTACACCACTTCAGACAAATGGCTATCCAACATCTTCTTAAAAATTTCCAGTGTTGGAGCATTCACAACTTCTGCAGGCAAGTTGTTCCACTGATTAATTTTTGTAACTATCAGGAAATTTCTCCTTAGTTCTAAGTTGCTTCTCTCCTTGATAAGTTTCCACCCATTGCTTGTTGTCCTGCCTTCAGGTACTTTGGAGAATAGCTTGACTCCCTCTTCTTTGTGGCAGCCCCTGAGATATTGGAACACTACTATCATGTCTCCCCTAGTCCTTCTTTAAGTGTTTCTTTCTAGAATGGTTTCTCTTTTGTTCGGATTAATGGGGAAGAGAGTTGTATCTAAAATAACAGAATGCTTACCCAACAGAGAGCTAGCTGAAGTTGCAGCTCTGCCAGTCGGCGCCCAACACACATTCTTTTTCCAATGCCAAATGGAGCATGAGAAAATGGATGGATGGTTTTTTGCAACCAACGCTCTGGTTGAAATTCACTCCAGTTACTGAAATATTCTTCATTGCATCCCAGAGCGTAAGTGTTAATCATCAACACAGTCTGTAAATGCAAACACAAATACACAAAGTGTATTTACAAAGCAGTGAGAAAAATGTCAAGCGAATGGAACATGGACATATTTTGGTTAGGGAGACTCAAGGAAGTTGCCTATATCAAAACATTGATGCTGAACCTGAAGTAGACATGTATCACAATCCAAAGGAAATATCGAATTTAACAAGAAGAGAAAATCATGACAACAATTTTCAAAACTTCTTGCAATGAAGATATATTTCCACTGAATTTTTAAAAAGGCAGGATTTTAGTTCTTTGGAGAAATGGCATTCTTAGGGAGAAAAATACAGGGGCGTTTCCCCTTTTTAAAGACAAGTTTAATGAGATTTAACTTGTGTAGGAGCCAGACTTCAAGCCTGTTAAGTAATGCTACAGAAACCAGAGCTTTCCACACCTCTAAGAGATCAGGATCAGGCCTTATAATTTAAGATAAAAATTTTAAAAAGGCCAATGATGTGAAAATATGTTTTATTATTTTACTGGGCAGATCGCTGAATTATCAACAAATGATTTTCTTCTCCCCAATAACTTTACTACATTGGGGTTCAGGGAGGAGCTGGGCTGGTTAAATGTCTGCTTATATATACTGATCATGTTCATATGGGACAATTAATCTGCTTACTGAATTAACTTATTTTCTGAATTCATTCAATGCCTTGAATCTAATCAAACAAACTTAGCTTGCATAAGACAAAAATCGTTATCTTCATCAAGTTAACTCTAACCAGGTAGAATGTTGTTGTTAAGTTCTTGAATAAACTGGTTAAGGATATTATGTTAACACAGCCACTAAAAAGCAACATGGATATCAAGGCAGCTGTCATTATTCAATTTTCCCAAATAACCCTCACAATGATGGGGGTTACAATGAATGCTGGCTGAGGAGAATTTAAAATAAATAAAATATACTGAAGGATATCTCACAGTTTGCTCAGTGACATCTTAGTAAAGTCTTTGAGTCTGAGGCCACAAGTGTAATGTTTTTATAATTTTCTCTTTGTTGTTCTATTTCATCTTTTCTATTTTTAAAAATAGCCACCCAGAGTCATGTGCTTGAGATAGGGTGGCCTAATAAATCTAATAAATAAATCCATGTCAGAAAAAATTATTATCTGTTATCTGATCAAGAAAACTGGATATTATATATTTTTTTGATAACAAGAAGTCACAGACAATATTTTGTGAGTGTGAGTAGAGGCTGAAACGGATAAAACTGGGTGTCATACATATGGATAAAATAAGGATATTTTTTTCTGCAATTTGGGGAGTGAGGGATATAAGGAAGGTTTTCTTCTTACATTACAGGCTGTGTGTATTCCTAGCTCATAATGGAAACAAATCATGTGAGAAGGTTATACCAGGAGATGTAAAAATAATGTTTGGGGGTATTTAAGGCCTACAGTTTTGAGTCACTACCTGTATATCTAAGAGGTGTTTGAGATTTAAAAGCAATTGCAACACTATGCTTGGCATGTATCAAGACATAAAGAAGATTAAGCATTTTATTTATGAGATCCGGCCATGCTGTGCAGGACCTCTCTCAACCGTTGACATGCCAGTAAGTGTGATAAGATATAAGGTTAATCACATTTTATAAAAATGCTGTTGTTGGTTGAAAAACAGGTTATGCATTCAATCATTTAATCAAAACAAATGGAGCATTTGCAGTATGTGGTGGAAGTCACTTACCCCTTTTGGAAGCGCATAATCCCCAAGGACTGTTTCTTTGTCAAGGGTTCGAGTGGTAAATGGCACAGAAGGTGTTAACCTAGAGTAAAATGGGATACATGCACTTTATTTTGGGGGAGTCAAACATATCTATCAAGGGGGAACACACATTATCGGCCGGACTATAGCACTAGCAATAGCAGTTAGACTTATATACCGCTTCACAGCAGTGGTGAAATGTAAAATTTGTTACTACTGGTTCTGTGGGCGTGGCTTGGGGTGTGTGTAATATGACTGAGTGGGCGTGGCCAACTTTTTTTTTTTTTACTTTTAAAACCATTTTTTCTACAACCTCTTCGGCTGAAGAGGTTGTAAAAAAATGCTTTTAAAGCCTCTGACGATCCCAGCTGACTTGCCTGATCAGCAGAGGCTTTCTTTTTTTTTTTAAATCTCTGACGATCCCAGCTGACTTGCCTGATCAGCAGAGGCTTTTTTTCCTTTTAAAAACATTTTTTCTATAACCTCTTCGGCCGAAGAGGTTGTAGAAAAAATGCTGTTAAAAGCCTCTGATGATCCCAGCTGAGCCGCACGATCATCAGAGGCTTTTTTTTTTTTTTACTTTTAAAAGCATTTTTTCTACAACCTCTTCGGCTGAAGAGGTTGTAAAAAAATGCTTTTAAAGCCTCTGACGATCCCAGCTGACTTGCCTGATCAGCAGAGGCTTTCTTTTTTTTTTTAAATCTCTGACGATCCCAGCTGACTTGCCTGATCAGCAGAGGCTTTTTTTCCTTTTAAAAACATTTTTTCTATAACCTCTTCGGCCGAAGAGGTTGTAGAAAAAATGCTGTTAAAAGCCTCTGATGATCCCAGCTGAGCCGCACGATCATCAGAGGCTTTTTTTTTTTTTACTTTTAAAAGCATTTTTTCGGCCAAAGAGGTTGTAGAAAAAAATGCTTTTAAAAATAAAATAAAAAAACCTTTGATGATTGCGTGGCTCAGCTGGGCAATGGGGGGGGTGCAGGGATTTTTGCTACCGGTTCTCCGAACCACCTGCCTCCATTGCTACCGGATCGGGTGATCTGGTCCAAACCGCGAGCATTTCACCCCTGCTTCATAGTGCTTTACAGCCCTGTCTTAAGCACTTTACAGAGTCAGCCTATTGCCTCCAACAATCTGGGTCTTCATTTTACCGATCTCAGAAGGAAGGAAGGCTGAGTCAACCTTGAACCGATGTGATTCGAACTGACTGCTGGCAGCTGGCAGTCAGCAGAAGTAGCCTGCAGTACTGCATTCTAACCACTGTGACACCAACATAACCAAAGTGACGTAACCACAGTGACTTTCTAAACCTGTTGCTCAAAGCACCATGAATGTGCTAACATCCTTATCTTAGAAAGGTTTGGTGTAACCATTTCAACATTCTTTTTGTTTCTCACTCTTCACAGCAGAGAAGACCCGTCCAACAAAATTGTTACATATTTTAGAGATTGGGAATGAACTTTAAAGCAGAAGGGTGCCTTCTGAGCCTCTTGTCTTGCCCATTATCCATATGTGGGCTATGCTATCTCTTATCTGACCATTCCCTAGGTTGCATCTTTTTCCCCTATCTCCCAAGGTCTTCTCCACATACCACTACACTATGCTCTTTGTCCTCAAACAAGAGGAAAAAGGTGGCCCAGGTGGAATTTCAGCCTGTTCTATTTATGTCTTATATCAGTCTTCCTTTGTGCTTTACAGTTGCCAATTCAAGGGGAATTAATACCGTATTTTTCGGACAATAAGACTCATTGGAGTATAAGATGCACCAAGATTTCAAAGAGGTAAACAAGAAAAAAAAGTTTTTGCCCTCCCTGGGCCCCAGGAGCACTCTGCAGCCCTCCCAAACCCTCTGCACGCCCCATTTTTGCGAAAAATGGGATGCACAGAGGGTTTGGAAGGCCTACCGAGTGCTCCTGGGAGCTGGGGAGGGCAAAAATGCTCCCATTTTTTTGAAAAATGGGCCAATTTTCAGCCTTCCAAACCCCCCATGTGTCACGTTTTTGCCCTTCCCAGCCCCCAGGAGCACTCTGCAGGCCCCATTTTTGTGAAAAACGGGACGTGCGGGGCGAGGTTTCAGGAGGCCAAAAATGGCTGTATTCAGTGTATAAGACGCACCAACATTCTTGTTGGGGGGAAAAAAGTGCATCTTGAGCTTGTTTGGAGGTTCTAGCAGGGGAGCGCAGCTATCGTATATCCTTGACCGAAGATCGGTACACTCCTTCTATCTGGGATGGTCGTCCTCTTCCACCAAGCGCCCAGCTTCGGGAGGGACGCACATGGAGCGGTGAGGGAGGAAGGGAACACCCGCCTAGCCAGCCAGATCAGCCGAATCAACCCTGGCGATCAATGGGGTGACAGATGTCGCAGCCAGATCGCCCTCACATCACAAAGTGCATCTTATACTCCGAAAAGTACGGTAATTTTATTCTTTGGTTTGTGAATCAGTTTACCTCATTGACTCCTTCAGGCATGCCTTCAGATAGGGCATTTTTTTCAGGTGTTCGCAATTTGGGTTTTCTCCAGGTGAAACCACATTCTGTATCTCCTCAAACAACTTTGCCTGGACATCCGGCTTGCAGGAGATGTTGTACAGAGCCCAGAGTAAACTGTTGGCAGTCTAAAAAAGAATCAACAGAAATCACTCTGAATTATTATACTAATAGAGGAAACCTAAACACATTATACAAAAAAATAACCAACCCCCCCCCATCTTTTTGTTCTATAGGCAACTTTGGTAGGTAAAAAGCCCGAACTTATTCTTATCCTAGGAATGATTTTGTAAAAAATGTGAAGACACTTAAAAACATTAGGTTTCACAATTTAGAGAAATGTCTATGACCCTACAATTTGGAAATCTAGGAGTTGATGGAAAGGAAAGATGGATAATCTGAAGCCCTGAGGCCAAATGAGCTGCTAAAAGCCTCAATTATCAAATTATAAATTTGTAATGCAACAGAAGGAAATATTATTAAGTGTATAACTGGATGGTGTCCACATTAACTATTTAATTTTAATTAACAAAGAAAATAAAATTGCACATATATTTTTGTCCAGTCCCACATATTATTGCTTCTGATGTGGTTCTTGGCAAACCACTCACTGCAATTTTATATCCTCAAAGCTTTGTGCATGTCTAATGTAAGAGGGACGCAGTGGCTCAGTGGCTAAGATACTGAGCTTGTCGATCGAAGGGTCAGCAGTTCAGTGGTTCAAATCCCTAGTGCTGCATAACAGGGTGAGCTCCCGTTCCTTGTCCCAGCTTCTGCCAACCTAGCAGTTCGAAAGCACGTAAAAAATGCAAGTAGAAAAAGAGGGACCACCTTCGGTGGGAAGGTAACAGCGTTCCGTGCGCCTTTGGCGTTTAGTCATGCCGGCCACATGGCCACAGAGACATCTTCGGACAGCGCTGGCTCTTTGGCTTTGAAATGGAGATGAGCACCGACCCCTAGAGTCGGGAATGACTAGCACATATGTGCGAGGGGAACCTTTACCTTTACTTTTAATGTAAGAATATCATTAATGAAATGCAGAAAATATTGGTATTGTAAGATTGTGCCCTATTCCTCCTGTCTCAAGTGTGGATAAGTAAAATCTGGTCTCCCTAATGCAAGTTCAGAGCATCTGTAGCAAGAAGTTGGCTTGCATGCAAAAAGATAAAAAGTGAAACATAGGTAAAAATATAGGTACATCTACTATAAACTAGATAAGCTGCTTCCCTGTCAGGTCTCTGAGGCAGGCCATATATTACAATGATTCCAATAATGTCACAGGTAGTCTTCAATTTACAACTTGTTGCTTAAAAACAGTTTGAAGTTACAACAGGCCCACAAAAGTTACTTAAGACTTGATTTAGAAGTTACAAATGGTTGCACATGAATGCGTGTGCACGCACACACACACAGTTACCCGATTGCATTTTAGGTGCTTGGCAACTGACTAACCTTTATAGCTATTTGCAGTATCTCACATTCATATGACTGTGGTTTTTTGCCACTTTCCAGGATTTATTTGTTGTTCCCAGCAAAAAACATCCATTGGATAAAATATATTCGGTTAACAACCACAGAATTTCTTTAATGACTGCTGCAAAAATTGTCAAAAAATGATGCCTTGACTTACAACTGTAACAGCTTACAGCTTACTTACAGTTGTAAGTAACAGCTTACAACCATAATTCAGACCTCAGTTCAAGGACTAGCTGTACTTGTATGCTGTAAGGTATATTACAGAGTTTTGAACTTCTGCCCAAAATCTTTACTGCCCTTTTTGAAGGACAACAAGGTTATAGTAGGGCCATTCGAAGTGTCTTTTTTCTGCTTTCAACTTTTATAGGAGCAACCATCTCTTCTTTCCTATTTCTCAACGCCAGAATTAAATTCTCTTTACACTCTTTCCTAAATTTTCTACCTGTTATGCAGGTAGAACGTTCATAAGATTTCTCTAGAATTCAACGGAAACCTTCCCCTACCCCAAAATAGGAAATAGGAAAGTGAAAGAAGCTCTGATTCAGTTCTTCAGACTTGGGTGGATGGCTCGGTCCCATCAACCCTATCAGAATGTGCCAACCTGTGGGAGGGACAAAGACTCCCTCCCACAGCTCTTTAACATCATGCTAAAAACACTCTTCCAAAACGTAACAATAAATGGAGGGTCAGAATGAAAACCAGATTCAATTTAATCAAAATGAAATTAAATGTTTTCCCCCTTTCTGCCACTTTGAAAATTAGAACTTGGCAACAATATTTCCAATGGCTTGAAGCACCAGTTCACACCCTTCGTGTTACTTCTCAATTATACTGGCAGAATATCTGTGTAAGTCTACTTTCATTTAATTGTGTAATTTCTAATTAATTATACTTGCAACTGACTATATCTGCTAGGATTCTACTATGTTTTACATCCTGTTCAAGGGCAACAAATCCAGAACTTTCCCATCCCATAAGATTCTACTGCAGATGGATGTTTGTTTGCAACATAGTCCAGTAGATATGTCAAGCCTTATCCAAGAATGACATAGAAATTGAATGAATCTACCCAAAGTTCAGTTCTTTATTTGCTCATTAATATATAGACAGAATCTTGCCAAACTAATCTATACTCTAATGGCTATACCCTGGGAGATTCTAGGGAGTGGCTATCTTAAATATCTTCCTCTGTCTCCTATCCAGCTCTGTGTTGCATTGTGTTGTGTTGTGTCTTGTCTGACTCCCTTCCTTGGAATGTGGTTTCTCCTTTCTGGGAAACTGCTGCTTCACCATTAGTCCATTCCACCACCTCTCCCTTCAAAGGTGCACGTTCCATCACACCTGGGAATGAAAAAGATAAACCCCAGGGCTGTAGAGAATTTTGGATTCTGTCTCGAGACAGAAAAAAGAGCATGTGGAGCCCAAATGCAGTATCTCAAAGCAGCGACCTCTTTTCTTTGATGTGCATGGCTACCCTCCACCACTACTGCACAAACTTGGGAAAGGATGCAGCTGTTTTAAAGGTGTTTTAAAGCAAGGTGGTATATTTTCAGTGATGAAAAGATAATATTATGTGGGTATTATTCAGAGACTGAATCTGAAATACAGCACATTCGTAATATATACCGTGATGACACAATGGCATGCGGGTAGATTGCTGCAGAAGCCATCCCACAATTATTTAGCGCTAGATGACAACTGCCAAGCAAGCATTTATGTCCTTGTGTTTTTCTCACCCATGTCTGTCTGGGAAAAAAAATCATGTCCTTAACTCCAGACAACTTCATGAACTGGTCTAAATAGTCATCTAATTTATCAAGCTTTGTGCGACTTTGTGTTGAGAAACTGCCAGACAGGCAAGGAGGCGAGAGGAATTAGCCTAGTCCCTTACCATGGGACCTTATCTGTTTGTTCCCAAGAGAAGGCACATATTCTGGAGAGATTCCTGTAGTATAGGCAGAATACAATAAAGTAGTTAGCTTGAATCTTACACATGCGGATCTGGTTGCTTGCACCAACCAGCTTTGTGAGGCAACTACCAATGGTAATGAGTATCAGTTGCAAATTATCATTACCATGGAATTGTACCAAATAATGGACAGTTAAGGTTAAGATAGTTCAGTAGCTCCTTCAACCTGGGGTAGGTTTTCCACAATAGGTTTTCCGCAATAATTCCCATCATGACTAAAATTTGTGTGTGATATGAGTTATAGGAGATATTTCTAGAATGCATCATTGTGGTGAATGGCCTGAAATCATGATCATAGGGAAAAAAAAGCAAAACAATTACAGCAGAGTTGTAATTACAACAATTACAGCATCTTACAGCAAAATGGGATGTACAAACCAATGCCGTCCCTGTGTTAAAACCCATTATTCAATGCTAACTATAAAAACGCTACCTAAAAGAATAAGCTCTGATTGAAAGAAGAAGGGAAAACGCCTTTGCGGTGAGTGGCAGGTTATCAGAAATCTGAAATTTCTGCTTTTTTGCTTTTCTATAGAATAAAAGAATAATAGATAGAAAGATTAAAGGTTTATAGATGTTAGGCTTCTTTTTATTTATTATTTATTTATTAGTTCAATTTATATGCTGCCCTCCTCTGAAGACTCAGGGCGGCTTACAATGCACTTATAGCAATAGCCTTCATTCTTTTGTATATATCTACTTATTAGGGCTTTTGGCCCCCCCATAAGCGGTGTTTCTACAAAGTCAGCTTATTGCCCTCACAATCTGGGTCCTCAATTTACCTACCTCGGAAGAATGGAAGGTTTTGTCAACCTTGAGCCTGGTGAGATTTGAACTCGCACTAATTGCAGGCAGCTGGCAGATAAGAGCTACATAACAGCACTTAGTCCGCTGCACCACCAAGGCTCTTTTATGTATGTTTATGTATGTATGTTTAATTAATATAAAGAGAATTATTTAAATTCAATGAATGTGAAAAAGAACACTAATATTGTGGTAAATTGGATCAATATGAATGATGCTCAGATCCAACACTTTTCACACATAATATGGATGTATACTTTAAAAAATAATATATATATATACAGAAATCCGAAATCACTGTTCATTTACCAATGAAAAGAAGCTAACAGTATTTACCGTTTCAACCCCAGCAATCTGAAGCTCTGTAATGGCAGCATAGAGTTCTTTCTTCGAAAGCTGGCTCCCAAAGTAGATGTCACAGAGGAAGTCTTCAGAGGGATTTGCAGAGTGTTTTTTCAGCCTGCTGTCAATGGAGCATTTCACTGCAGGAGGAAAGTGATGATTAAACAATAATATTATGGCGTGGAAACCTCAAAGGTCTATTTTTTCATATACATGAGACATTTAAAACATTAAAAAACATCAGGAAACGGTACAAGCTAGATTAACCTTTCCCAGTCTATCATCTTCTGAATGTATTTGGACTGCATTTTCCAGGACTACTGGCCAGCCTGTCTGAAAACAGGGGATTCTGGGAGAATGAGTTCCGACATGACTGGCGAGCCACCGATTTTAAGAGGTTGGTCTACAAAAAAGGGAAGCTCCTTCTTCTTTCATTTAAGGATGAAGACTTTTAGTATGCAAAAATAAGGTTCAGATCCAGTGGTGGATTTCAAATTTTTTTACTACTGGTTCTGTAGGTGTGGCATGGGAAGGATACTGTAAAATCTCCATTCCCACTCCACTCCAGGGGAAGGATACTTAAAATCTCCATTCCTTCCCCACTCCAGGGGAAGGTTACTGCAAAATCCCTATTTCCTCCGATCAGCTGGGACTCAAGAGGCAGAGAATAGATGGAGGCGGGGCCAGTCAGAGGTGGTATTTACTGGTTCTCTGAACTACTCAAAATTTCCGCTACCGGTTCTCCAGAACTGGCCAGAACCTGCTGAAACATCCCCTGAAAATAGGGTTCTGTTCAGATCCCTATTTTATTATAACAATGTCCAGTTATTTCTCTGAGATTCATTGAAGGAAGCCTAGGATACAAGCATAATGTTCAAATCTGTGTGGGAGAGAACTAAAAATTTGCCTTGTCTGTTCTAGTATTGTTACTCATTCCATGGTGAACTTAAGCCATACAGCCAAGTATTCATACCAACTGTAACTAATAACAGAAAAAAAAAGTTACATATCCATTTTAGAACATTGGCGAGTCTGTTGAACTTAGTTAAGGGAGATTTAAGATAAAAGGTTTGTTCAACCACAAGTGTTTAGTGATTTGATAAAGATTTTCATTCTGTTTTCATCCAACCCGGTCTTTTTCAAATTTGGCAACTTTTAAGGTATGTGAATTTCAATTCCCAGAATTCTGACTGGAGAATTGAAGTCCTTACATCCTAAGGCTGCCAAGTTTAAGAAAACACTGGTCTAACCTATTCCACAGAATGGCTCAGGAAAATAAATGAATTCCAGATAGTCAGGCTGGTTTTTTGATGCAAGATGCAAAATTCACAGCCCAACCTAAGATGCAAATGCATATTTCACAAAATGTTTTCAGTGTCCTTCAGTTACCTGTCTTAAATATATTATCCCATGCATTTGTATGAGCTTGCCAAACTTTCGTATTTAGACTTCTATGGAGTTCAACTGGCGTCACCATCATCTTCCCAAAAGTGCTCATCATCTGTAGTATATAATGAAAAGAACAAACACCATTATTAAAGTATTGGAGAAAGTTCAAAAGAACATATATTTTACTGTTAGAGAAAGGATTAACTTAAATTCAATAAACTGATCTATCCTTGGGCCTTAAACTAGAATACCAAGTAGAAGCTGTTCCATGTGGACCTGAGATCATAGTAATCCTTACACATTTCAGTGTACTGCATAAAATCTTAACTCGAATCCCGAATTATCCCATTCTCAGAGTTCACACAATATATATAATTATCACCTACCCAATGAATGGGGTTTGCACAATATGCCAAGCCTTGCTCCCCAAATTAACAAGATTAAAATTAACCAAGCTTTGATTGTTGCACGAGGGACTTTCATTTATCTGATTAAGGGTTTTGTGTGAATGTAGTCTGAATCCACCATTTGGAGGGCAACAATCTGAAGTATTTCTGGAGGGCTACCACTCAGAAATTGAAATGCCTGCTTTGCAAGGACCCAGGGACAGTCTCCGGGCATCTTCATAAAAGGTGGTGGAAAAAAATCTCCGACACCTGTAGCGCAACTAACAATCAACCCGTGACCCAGCCTACTATAAGGCATTATGCTATATTGCTGGAATTATTCCTTGCAGCTTATTTTCTTATTGAGTTGCAAGGGCTTTTTCCATTTATTTAGGTCAAGGAACTTCAATCAATGGAAACTACTAAGAAGACCCCAACTGAAGCATCTCTCCGTATGAACTACACAGAGATGCTCCAGTTGGGTCTTCTCAGTAGTTCCCATTGATTGAGGTTCCTTGACCTACATAAATAAGGTTTATAGATGATACATCCCAGAATCAATTCCATGCTGGAATTGCATAATTGAATAACTGCAGGGAAGGCTGGCAGGTGCAATAGCAAAGCAGATGGGTCCCTGGACTGCAATTCCTACAGAAGCAGACATGGCTGACTTGCTAATATCTTACAGAAAATCAACTGGCTATCAGGCACATGGCATTTTCATACCGTTTTTACAGCCTTGATAAAGTTCAAACTTTCCTCCTCTACGTCTTGCTTCAGAAGTCCAAATCTTTTTCCATACAGCACCAGGCAAATACCTAGTGTAAAAAAAGAAGGAGAAGAATTCATAGCAAAAGCATTTCCCAGAATCTTGACTACATTTTCCTTAACATATCTCTCTGAGAACTTTAAATGAAGCCCAATCCTCTCCTTTTGATGCAATTAATAGATAATGTCCAGTATTGGTAATACCCCTTATGAAGCCCCAAGGACAATGCATTCAGTAATAAGCAACTGGCCAGAGTTTCTCTCTATACATGGAGAAAATGTGTATTTTCTCCATCTTTATTATTTTATAAGTAACACAAGATAGCAAACATACCTAAAACTTCTTCCTCTTCTTATTTCCCCCCACTACAATAACTTATGAGATAGGCTGGACTGAAAGAGAGTGATTGACCCAAAACCACCCAGGCAGCTTCCATGCTTACGGTAAGGCTCGAATTCATGGTCTGACTCATAATTATGAATTCATAAGCCTGACTAGGTGGCTCAGTGGCTTAGACGCTGAGCTTGTCGATCAGGAAGGTCGGGAGTTTGGCGGTTCGAATCCCTAGTACAGATCTCCTGAGTGAGCAGGGGATTGGACTAGATGACCTCCAAGGTCCCTTCCAACTCTGTTACTGTTAATCGTCTCCTGGTATTTAGGCCAGCAATTTAACCACCACACCAAACTGGGTCTTCACCTGATCTTTACCTGGTGCCTTTCAGTTCTATTGGGAGGAAAAATCCCAGGATTCTTAGCCAACATGACCATTCTGGTTAAGGCATTCTGAGAACTCCAGGGTGGGGAAAGCTAACCTATATGTATACATTTTAATGTAGATAAAAAGCAGCAATGAACTCAGAATGAATGCAAAAACTTACTTTCAAATGACCACTTGTTCAGCGTAGAATATAAATCTTCTATTTCTCCGTTCTGGTTACAGAGTGTGTCTATCTGATGCATAAAGTCAGCTAGGACCTGTGGAAGAGATTGAAAAGACCTCTTAGTGTTCTGCATTAGAAAAAATGAAAGGTCACTGGGAAGTGAGTTAAATTTTAAAATATTAATGTCATAAGGCCATGATGGCGAACCTATGGCACGCGTGCCAGAGGTGGCACGTAGAGTCCTTTCTGTGGGCGCACGCGCCATCGCCAGCTGCTCTTCTGCTCTTTTCAGCTGCTGTTCATGGGCGCTGGAGCGCTGGAAAACGGCCTGAAAAATGGCCAAAACCAGGCTGTTTTCCCGGGGTTGTTTTTGGGCTGTTTTCAGGCTGTTTTCCAGGCCATTTTTCGGGCCATTTTCAGGATGTTTTCTGGGCTGTTTTCAGGCCATTTTTCAGGCCAAAACCAGCCTGAAAACGGCCCGAAAAACAGCCTGAAAATGGCCAAAAAACAGGCATGCTCAGCGGCCAGCTTTTGTTCGGGTTTCTGGCGCTCTGGTGTGCACACATGCATGCACATGCACACACGTTCCAGTTTGGGCACTCGGTGCCGAAAAGGTTCGCCATCACTGTCGTAAGGTTTCAAGTCTATGGTGTGCCAATTCTATACTTGGAATATCATGTATAGTTCTGATCAGTGCATTACAAAACAGATGCCATGGAAAACATACAGAAAAGGGGTGATCAAGATTATCATGGGGCTGGAAAAGCTCTTTTCATTTGGTAACTTTAACTAAGTCAGAGGGTGAAAAATATATAATTAGTACCTTATAAGATACTAGTGAAATAGTAAAGTGAAATAGAAATTAAGTAATGTGCTTTTAATCTCCCCAGGCTCAAGGTTGACTCAGCCTTCCATCCTTTCTAAGGTAGGTAAATTGAGGACCCAGTTTGTGGGGGCAATAAGCTGACTTTGTATAAATATACAAAAGGATGAAGGCTATTGCTTAACGCATTGTAAGCCGCCCTGAGTCTCCGGAGAAGGGCGGCATATAAATCAAATTAAAAAAAAAAACATTTGCAACTGAAGGCTAGATATGAATATTTGCTCTTCACTTTAATATTTCCTCTTCCTGCATATAGAAATTTGGCATGCTTAGAAGGAAGTTGTAGCCTTCAATTTTTTCTCATGTGATACATTTCTACATGCCACAGAAGGCAGTGAGATCCATTCAAAATTGTTGTTTCAATAAGATTTCCAACTGGCATAAGTTAAGAAAGATTTCACATGATTTCAGGAGAGATAATTTTCTAATTTCTCCCCTCCCTCTTTTAAAGCAGTCCACATAATATACAAGAGTGTTAAAAATTACAAATTACACCTGTGTCTGGATCAGACTTTTCTTATGCAGTACCTCATTGATTTTAGTGTCCAACTTTACAATTTCCATGGGTTTCATTAGTTTCTTCTGAAATGCACTTCTTACTCTCTGCCAGTCCTTCCCTTCTCTGTGAAAAACAAACATTCATGTGATTAAAAGAAATTTAACATTTCCTGGTTAAAATGAAAGGTCTATGAGGAAATGTTAAAACAATATTCAATCTGGGCAGTTTTCATAAGTGAATGCTAATATTGTTTAAGGAAGATAACAAGCAGACTAATCAAGATTGATAATATGGAAAATTGTTTTGCTTCCCAATATATTATTTACTTTCAATAAAACATAGACAAAATTTCCCTTTAGTCAAGCTTGGGCACACATGGAAATGTACCTTATGCGTGTGGTTTTCTGCTGCTTTTTACTGGAATTCTTCTGATTTAATCTCACCTAAAACTTTGAGAGTCTTGTTTAGTTTTTAGGAAGATGTACTAGATACTTCCGTTGCCACTGAGCTTTGGAGGAAATCCCTGAAAGTGATTAGGTGATCTCTTACTTTTACTGAGATGTTATATTACCATTATACAACATTCTTCACATTCTGCATTTCCCTTCTAGCTTGAATGTTATCTTACGTGCATTAGATCTAAAACTGCCTCTCTTTTTTTTCTGCTGCAATTTTTCCATTCTAATGTTGCCAGGAGGGTTAGGTCCAAGTTAACCAGAGACAATGCTGCAAATTGCTTCTCTACACTGGTTGGCTGTGATAACCTTGCTTGCTTTCAGGATAAAACAGCAGAACGTGGTCCCAAAAGACAAAGATCCCTAAAGAAAACCTAAACAAATAGGTTTAAGGTGATTACAAAGTATCCACCACCTACAAATGGCACTTTGACTTTTCTCCCACGATCATTTAATATTTATAAATAATGAAACTACTTTCAAAGTCTCAAATGTATTTATGAAACAGCAATCTGAACTATTTGCTCTCAGCATCCCTTGCGTTTAAACCTCAAGTCAAACATAAGCACAGGGCATTCTCAGTACAAAGCGGTATGTTGTCCTTCCACGTCTTTACTCACAGGATAAGTAGCCCATAGCCCTCTTTACGGTAGTCTCGATAGGCTTTCCAGGGCTTAATCTCCAGGCGCTGGGGATACGCACCCTCTTTCCTGTAGAGAGACTCTAGCAGACTGGGTGCCCCTATATGAACAGAGTCAAAACTCCCCAGTTTCATGCGGAAGATTTTGCCAAACCTCTGGTGGTACTCAGCCTTGAAGAGAAAGAAAAAGGAAGGAAGAGGGGAGGTTAAACCGGGCAGCTAAGCACTCCTGCCACCGAGGCTCACCCATCTCACAGACCTCCTTGCAAGAAAAGGTGAATAAATATACCGTACAGAACGCACAACTTTCAGTTCACACACTGGCTGCCTAGCATTCTATAAGACGCGTCTCCTGCAGACGAAAGATGGACCACAACAAATCTGTTCAAACGGTGGTGGTGGGGAGGCTTATATTAAGCATTTGATTAAGAACTTCCTAGTGTCATGATGTAAAAACATGTTATCTCAAAAACTTAAGGAGTTTTTTTTTAAAAAAAAAACACGATGCAGGAACGGTCACCCGTTTAAGGATGCCTGAGTGATTGATTCCCTGCGTTGGTTGAAGACTGACTGGATTAACCTGATCCAATTTGTAGGGAATGATGCTGCCTGGGAATTTGGCAATCGGGTCCATCCATTGGAACGATAGGGGATGCTGAACTAAATGATCTTGGAAATACTTTCCAAACTCTTTTAAGGGATATTTCTCAATCCTGCCATTAAAACCTCCAGGTCAGAGAGGATTAGCAACTGCTTTTGACATTCGAAGGACTACCTATTCTACCCATACGTGACCCTCAAGAGTCAGCCAAGCACTAGCTTCGGGCGAAGGATCTATTGGGAAGGGGAGGGGGGAAAACACAGGTTACTCACCAGCGTCTGGTGCTGTTTCTTGAGGCCCCCTTTCCAGAGGATGTCTAAGAGGCTGCCCATCAGAGGCCATTTGACCGGACCGGGCAGGGAAGAAAGTGAATGGGGAGGGTGCATGGGACAAGAAGGCACCTGAGCCTTGGGCTCCAAGGCGCACACGGACGAAGTGGGCAGCTGTTGCTGCTGCTGCAAAGCAGGTGCGCTCCCAGGACCTCGCAGCTTTACGAGAGAGCTGAGCAGGGGGGCTCGCTTCAAAGGGGAACTCATGATTCTTAGTACTAGTTGGAAGGATGGATGGATGCTTCAAACGCCGGCGAACCTCCAGCTGCGGGAGGGCTCTACCCTTGAAAAGTCAGGCGAGGGAGGAAGGTGGAAAAGAGCTACGAAAAGGGGAACCTAGAACGGCCTAGATCTAGATCTAGCCCCTGGCAGTCGGGATTCCTGGCGACCAGAAAGAAACTTTTTTTCTCTCTCTCGAGTCGGTGGCGTCGGATGGGGAAATCTGTCTGTCTCCCTCCTCGCGCAACGGCAGGGAAGGTCTGGAGTGCGGCGGGATGAGGATGCTGCGCTCTCTCCGCTCAGGTCCCCATAGCGCGGCGGAACGAGGCATATATAGCGTTGGGGGCCGGGCTGCTGGGCTTGCCAATTGGAAGGCAGGGGAGGAGTGCAGAGCGCTGGGTGGGACGGGGAGGAGGGAAGCCTCGGCGGGCCGGATCGAGCGATCGTTCAGGCGAAGGCGCCCGTTTCCCCTCCTCCCTGCTGCCCGAACGAAGCTTTCGGGGACTCCCCGGGAAGACAGGAGGCTTCGCGGCCATCTGGCTGCGTTCCTCCCGCGGACGAATCATCCTGGCACCGGCGAGCTCTCCTCTTCCTCCCGGTTCTTGGCGAGGCCTTTTCCTCCGGGAGCCTGCGAGAGAGAGAGAGAGAGAGCTCCCCCGCCTGGGATCGCGGTCGTTGCGCTTCGCAGAGTCAGGTGGAAGCCGGCCGCCGGCCGGAGAGCTGGAAAAAAATCCGGGGACGAAAGAGCGCGGCGTATCTCTTACGCTTTAACCTTGCGTAACGCGCTCCTTCGTTCCGGGAAAGCCTCAGACGAACGCAGCAACTAAACCCTTCGAGAGGACGTCCACGCTGAGCTGGACGGAGAAACGATCCGTTATGATCCACTGCCCACTTCTTCTGCCCGTGTCCCGAGTTAGAATAGAATAGAGCTGGAAGGGATCCTGGAGGTCTTCTAGTCCAGCCCCCTGCTCAAGCAGGAGAACCGATACCTATACCATCTCAGTACAAGTTTAAACTGTCCAGTTAAATCTCTCCCCTTCTTCCGAATTGCGGCTAGGGAAAATAAAGGCACGCTTTAATCCGATTTGACGGACTGAGTTGAGGCAACAGCAGACGCGCTGGTCTACAGTTCCCATCATTCCCAGCCAACCGGTTTCTGAATGCGTTACGCCTGGCTGGGATGTATGATTTAGCAGATCTGGTGGAGGAAAACTGAGCTAGAATATTGCTCCGTAAAATTCTTGGGTTTGCTTGAAAAGCAGCAGTGTGTTCTTAAGGAATGGGGGGGGGGGAGAGGATCTTTAGCATAATTCCGTCATTGTTTTGGTTTGGTTTATTATTAAATTTGTATACCGCCCTTCTCCCGAAGGACTCAGGGCGGTGAACAGCCAAGATTAAAATACATACAATATAAAAATTAAGATGAATTAAAACAGAATTAAATCAAATTGGCTTCCCAAAATTTAAAACCCTTTGCCCATAAATAACCCATTAAAATTTTAAGCCAGCCTGGCTTGCTGAAATAGGAAGGTCTTCAAAGCTCGACGGAAAGCTCGTCATTACCGTAGGGATATAGTATCCTGGGTGAATTCTTTGATAGGCTGTTGTTGTTGCTGTTGAATCCACCTAGGGAAAGATATGGTTCTATTAATGTTGGTGGGAAATATTTTGAGGAGGAGGATTGGTTGACAAATAGCCAATGGCTTGTCTTTCCCACTCAAAATTACAAGCTTTTCCCTCCCTTCTCACTCCACCCCTGAAATTTACCAATGACTGGGCAAACTGGTCGGGTCACATAAATATGCTTCCTTTATAAGGACCATCCATGGGCGATGAGGAAGATAAAGTTTACACATCATCATGGCTCAGTGTCAGATTAAGCTGGAACATTTCCAGAAGGCAACCCAAGATCGTTTAAACATAGGCTGGGAGGGAAAAGGCCAAACTGGTACGATCGAAGAAAAATATCAGGAATGCCATAACGTTCTGATGCCAATATAAACAGCAAAAGGAGAGAGAGAATCTCAGATCTTGTCTGAAGAATAGGGGCCATTTTGACTTGATGTTATTTCTGGGTAAATCCTCAGGGGTGACTCACACCCTGGTCAGCACTTCTTTACTCTCCTAACATAGGGTAGGAACATGCTGGTGAACCTATGGCATGGGTGCCACAGGTGGCACGCAGTGCCCTCTCTGTGGGCACACGAGCTGTCACCCCGGTTCAGCTCCACAGCACATGGATGCACATCTCCCGCCAGCTAGCTGGTCATTGGGTCTCTGCCGTGCATGTGCGGGGGGCGTGGTGTGTGCAGGGGGGGCATATGTATATGTGTGTGGGATGGAGTGCATGTGGGGGGCCGTGTGCGTGGGGGCATGATACATGTGGGGGGGACTTGCACATGTCCAGGGGCGGGGCACATGCCAGAGCCCATGCATGCATGTGCAGGGGGACAGGGCACGTGTGGGGCCGTGCGCATGCGCAGGGGTGGGGTACATGTGTGGGGCTGCACATGCATTGCATTTTGGAGGTTTGGACACACACGTGCGCTTTGGGCACTCGGTCCAGAAAAGGTTAGCCATCACTGGGGTAGGAGATATAGAAGCATAGTCAGTCGTACGAACCGGCTGAAGAACAGCTTTTATCCGTGGGCTGTCAAGACTCCTGAATGCAACATAACATCATAAGCATGTAGTATGATAGACCTGCAGGGCAGGCGCAACATGTTCATATTGGTGCAATATACCATAATGCAATGTTACGCACATATATGTATAGAGGATTGTGTGTTGTTAGTATGAGTTATTGGGTTAGGGATTTTCTTTCTTTCACTGTGAGTTATTGATAGGTATGTATGTTGGGGTTGTGTGCACAAAGGGAGGTTCAGCCAATCTCATTGTACACATGTTGTGCTTTGAAAATAAAGGTTGAATTGAATTGAATACAGGTAGTCCTTGTTCTGCCCCCAGCTACGGACCCCAAAGAACGCAGCACACACAAAGTCCGTTCAAACCTTCGTTTACTGAATAAACCAGTCTTTTATAACAATGGCTGTTAATTAAGTGCATTAACAGCCGCCAAGAAGTCAAAGTAGAGTAACTGAAAACTTACTATGGTTGGCAGAATGCCCAGAAGCAATTTGCAGAAAGCTGATAAGATAAACAAAATAAGACACGAAGGTATGTGAACTAAGTTGTTCCCTGCAAATTACTTCTGCCGGTGTTCCTCCTTAAATAGCCTAAGGGAGTGGCCAATTAGCCCCAAGCCTTACTTTCGAGGAGACCTCCTGCCTTTTGGCAGCTCTGCGCGCCCGTGCATTGAGAAGAGGCTCCTCCTCTTCATCCTCTTCACTTATGGGAGCTTCTGGAGGTTCTGAAGGCCCTGGCTGAATCCCCGC
Source organism: Pantherophis guttatus (assembly GCF_059756535.1). Lineage (NCBI taxonomy): Eukaryota > Metazoa > Chordata > Lepidosauria > Squamata > Colubridae > Pantherophis > Pantherophis guttatus. The sequence continues at coordinate 19,806,572 of NC_142065.1, read as the reverse complement.
CTCTGGCACCACATCTTCTCCAGCCTCCTCATTATCTGACTCGAGTGTCAGCTGCACAGGCTGCTGGCACAGCACCACACCAGTCTCCTCACTGTCTGAATCAGCTACTAGCCATAAAATGGGGGCAAACTCACTTAACAAAGGTTTCACTTAGCAATATAAACTTTTGGCTCAATTGTGTCTGTAACTTGAGGACTACCTGTACAATCCATTTAGACTTTATGTGCATTTCTCTTAAAAAATGTGAAGGAGGTACAGCGATAAAGTTCAGATAAAAGAGGCCGATAACAAAAGCAGAAAACTACTGGCAATTAATTAATTGCATGCTGGAAGCAACATTTGCTTGATAGTGGAACAAGTGTTTAAAATTTGGGCTAACCACCGATTTCTTATAACCCTGCTTCTTAAAATCCCTAATAAACTAGGAAATTCTTGGCTATGAAAATGAAGTAGACTACAAACTGATCCCACTTGGATTGCAAGCTGCCTTACTTGACATTGTGCTATCAGCTTGAAGGAACCCACCCAACTCCTTAACCAGTGCTCACTTTTCATAAATGCTCCTTTCCTATCCAGTCTTTTTTGGAAGACTGGATAGGAAAGGAGCATTTATATCAGCCATATGGTACTGATATAGCAGGAAGGCAAAAGAAAGACGTGCTCCTCCTTAGCTTAGCGAGACCTTTAAATCGCTCTCTTCAATTTCAATTTCCTAAAAGTGAACATTCCCATCAGCCATTCTCTACCTGTCCTTGGTTTTAAATGAGCCATTCTGACATATGCTCTATTTCTAGCAAGGACAGAGAGGGGGGAAAAAGATGTTCATTAGATAGACTCGGTAACATGTTGTTGTCAAGGTCAAAGGAGTGCTGAAACGTTGAATATGATTCTAATACTACTTGCCAACAGCCAAATATTATATCACTAGTGGGGATATGATAACACTTATTAAGTAGCTGAGGGAATATCACAATGTAGGAAGGCCTCCCTCCCCAGAATAAAATATTCCTTATTCTTAATATTAAAAACAGGAAGAATAAAATATTTCTCCTGAAGGAGAAGAGGAAAAACATCCTCGTAAAGGCAGAAAGCAGCCCCAGTCTTCCTGCTATAGGAAAACAGCCTCAAGCAGAAGCAGGAAGACACTAGTCAAAAGGGAGATTTTGCATCCATTCAGAAAGACTGGGCCAATCTATTCATACGCAGAGAGCAACCAGAAATTCCAAATAAACAACACAATAGGCAAGGAGCCAAAGCTGACAAGATTAGCTCAGACAAACAAAACACCTAGGATTTGTCCCAAAGGTGCTTTTTCAAGAGGGAACTGGACTTTCTGGTTTTTCTTTGAAGTCGTTTTGCTTTTCATCCAAGAAGCTTCTTCAGCTCTGACTGGATGGTGGGGAATGGACAAAGCCCCATAGAATGTATAAAAGCCCACCTACTCTCAACCCAATTTTGTCAGCCATCTGAAAAACATGTCACTAGTTTCTGGCTACCAAATAAACAGAGACTTCCTTTCCTGCAGGCTGCCCCCATTTTATTTCCAGTGTCTTTCTCCCGGCATGGAACTGGATCAGATTTTTCTTCCAACAAAAGACAGACAAAATCTTTTATCTATCAACTTAGAACGCAGGACCCAGAACCTAAGATATGGAGGGCAGATTCCCACTGAATATTGGAAAAATACGGTCATGTCTATCATTAAGAGCAATTTAAGAGTGGGAAACATTTACCTAGAGAGATTGGTGGACATGTATGGGTGATAATATGTGTGTGATGCTGCAATCATATTAATACCTGGACTTAGCAGTTTTTTGTCTGATGTAACATTTGTATGATTATATCACACAATATTGCATTGCCATCACTGCAGTTTAATGCAGATGCCGTTGATGTTGAGTTTCACTAGAACAGTCATAGGTCATGGATGTTTTAATCTAGATTCCTGTACTTGACAAGGTGGTTGGACTCAATGGATTTAGAGGCCTCTTCCTGGTCAATGATTCTGTCATTCAATCAGGGCTCTGCTTTTATTTGATGGTATAACCACGAATGATTAATTCATCTTTCCCCATCTTGTGATAATCAGAAGTTCACAGTTCCACAATCAGCTGATGGATAATATTTTTTTTACTTTCTCCTGCTTTAATCAATAGATTTAATAGATTTCTGGTTGACAAGTTAGGAAATACCAGCAAAATGCTTTAAAATGGGGCAGAGCACTTATTTTCATTGTGTTTGAGAAAAGTAGAGAAATAAAAATCTCTCTGCTCAAAAAAAAAAAAATGCTGCTTGCATAGGAAATCCGAGAATGATGTTGTAACTCTAGAAAAGCTGGGCCAATTTCAAATCTCAGTGGGCAACTGCCAATTATAGAGGACAATCATGCTGTCTGAATATAACTTCTTGCATTTAAAAGCATGTCCAGACCTTTCGCTAAGATGTGGAAATTACTACTCAGAGCCATTCAAGCTATCTTTAACTGATTTTGCATTTGCTTTCATGCTGGAACAAGCTTGCAAACTTTTGCTATTAAAGGGCATCTGTGAATCTAAAGGGGAAATCCAACAAAGGGGTTTTTTTGGTTGTTGTTGCTTGCAATGCTTAATTTCTGAATGTTCAAATAGATATGGATGTGAATACTGATAAATGGCTAAATAAATCAGCAGGTATTGGCTAAGCACACTAGAAAAAGTGAAAAGAAATATTACATTGTGGCAACCAAAGCTGGATGCAGTATTCCACACTTGGAATACTGCATCCAGCTTTGATCGCCACAATGTAAAAAAAGATGTGGAGACTCTAGAAAGGGTGCAGAGAAGAGCAACAAACATGATTAAGAGGCTAAAATACCGTATTTTTTGGAGTATAAGATATACCTTTTTCCCCCAAAAAAGAGGGTGAAAATCTGGGTGCTTCTTATACTCTGAATGTAGCCCCACCCAGCTTCTCAAACGGAGGTTTCAGAAGCTGAAAAAAGCATCAGAAATGAAGCTTCAGAAAAGAAGCCCCCAAACAGAGCTTCAGAGGCTTTTTTTCTGAAGCTCTGTTTCGGAGGCTTTCAGAGGCAGAAAAAAAAGCAAAAAAAAAAAAAAAAAAAGCAAGACACAGAGCTCACAACCAACGAACCTGTTGCTAAAATTCACCTCCGGGAACAGCTGATTGGGGGTGTTCCAGGAGGCTGATCCACCTGCCAATCAGCTTTTTTCTTATTTTCCTCGCCAAAAACTAAGGTGCGTCTTATACTCTGGTGCGTCTTATACTCCAAAAATACAGTAATTGAGGGTGCCAGGGAGGGAAAAGTTGGAATAGTTTTATACGCATTCTTTATTGGGAGAAAAAATAACAAACCAAAAACCATTTGTAGATGCATGTGATGCATCTACTTTAGACCCAAGTACAATTATTTCCAAACTGTAGAGTGATGATAGGATGCCACGAGAGCTCTGGCCTGTACCTAGAAGTCCCTATCCTTTACCTGTAGAAGTGACTCAATAACACAGTAGCACTGTTCCATCTTACATTCCATATGGCCTCTGTCGAATTGTTCTACTTCAGCCACAATTAGGGAATTACCAAGGCTCTGCTCGGATACTAGGTGGCTTAGATACTCAGGAGCTGGGCCTTCGGCTGATGCTGTGCAATGCCAGGTCCGTGGTCAATAAGGCCCCCCTCATTCACGATCTTATACAAGAGGGAGGAGCGGACCTGGCGGGTATTACGGAGACCTGGTTGGGCCCGGAGGGTGGCGTCCCTCTGGTTGAAATGTGCCCACCAGGCTTCAGAGCATTCCATCAGCCGAGGGCTCAGGGGAGGGGCGGGGGGGTGGCGGTTATTATTAACGAGGATCTGGGTCCGAGGGAGACCACTGTGCCTCAGATAGCCGGATGTGAGTCCCTCCTTGTGAGGTGGGGCCGTGGGGTTCAGATGGGCTTGTTGCTTACGTACCTGGCTCCCTGCCGCGTGGCAACAGCCCTACCTGAGCTACTCGACGTGATAGCCACGGTGGCAGTAGATACACCCAGGCTTTTAGTCATGGGTGATTTCAACTTGCCATCCGTCGGTGAAACGTCTGAGGTGGCTCGGGAGTTCATGGCTTCCATGACGGCCATGGACCTGACCCAGTTAGTTCATGGCCCTACTCACAGGGGAGGTCACACTCTGGATCTGATTTTTGTCTCTGGCCAGTGGTTGAGTGGTCTTGTTATAGGGGATATAGACATGGAACCCTTGTCATGGTCTGACCACTCACTCCTTCGCCTAGATCTTCGAACCGCGACCCCTCGCCGCAGGGAGGTGGATCCAATTAGATGGATCCGCCCCAGGCGCCTGATGGATCCTGATAGGTTCCAGACGGAGCTTGGGCCATTTCCTGAGGATCTAGCACATGACTCGGCCGAGGACCTGGTAGCCGCCTGGGATCGGGCGGCTGGTGGGGCCTTGGACCGAGTTGTGCCTTTGCGGCCTCTGACCCGATGCCGATCCCGTGCGGCTCCTTGGTTTACTGAGGAGCTGAGGGAAATGAAGCGCCGGAAAAGACGCCTGGAGAGCGGTTGGAGGGCCAGTCTCGCTGAATCTGATCGAACACTGGTAAGGTCGCATATTAAGGCCTACCTAGTGGCGATAGAGACGGCAAAGTCTAACTACTTTTCCGCCTCTATTGCGTCATCAGGGAATCGTCCGGCTGCCCTGTTTAGGGTGACCCGCGCCCTGCTCCATCCAGGAGTGCGGGAGGATCCCTTAGAAGGCAGGGCGGAGGATTTCGGACAATACCTGTATGACAAAATCGCCCAGATCCGGGGGGATTTGGACTCTGACTGGGTAGATCAGGGCAGGGTGACGAGGAATAGTCTTGAGAATGTTATCTGGGAGGAGTTTGATGCTGTGACTACTGATGATGTGGACAGGATTTTGGGGAGACTTAGTGCGGCCACATGTTTACTGGACCCGTGTCCCTCCTGGTTGGTACTGGCTTCCCGGGAGGTTACACGAGGCTGGCTCCAGGGTGTTATCAACGCTTCGTTGAGTGAGGGTTACTTCCCCACCGCCTTGAAAGAGGCGGTGGTGAGGCCTCTCCTCAAGAAGCCGTCCCTGGATCCGGCAATATTGGCCAACTATCGTCCTGTCTCCAACCTTCGCTTTATGGCGAAGGTTGTTGAGAGTGTGGTCGCACGACAGTTTCCGCAATTCCTGGAGGAAACATCTTATCTAGATCCGTTCCAGTCGGGTTTCAGGTCTGGGCACAGCACAGAAACGGCATTGGTCGCGTTGGTTGATGATCTCTGGAGGGCTCGGGACAGGGGTTGTTCCTCTGTTCTGGTCCTGTTAGACCTCTCAGCAGCTTTTGATACCATCGACCATGGTATCATGCTGCACCGGCTGGAAGAGTTGGGGGTGGGAGGCACCGTGTTGCGGTGGTTCTCCTCCTTTCTCTCCGACCGGTCGCAGTTTGTGTTGGCAGGGGGGCAGAGGTCGACCTCGAGGCCTCTCATTTGTGGAGTGCCGCAGGGATCGGTCCTCTCGCCCCTTCTGTTCAACATTTATGTGAAGCCGCTGGGTGAGATCATCCGTGGCTTTGGGGTGAGATACCACCAGTACGCTGATGACACCCAGCTGTACATCTCCACCCCAGGCCACCCCAACGATGCCCTTGAAGTGATGTCCCAGTGCCTGGAGGCTGTACGGGTCTGGATGGGGAGGAACAGGCTCAAGCTCAACCCTTCCAAGACTGAGTGGCTGTGGCTCCCGGCATCCCGATATAGTCAGTTGACTCCATCACTGACTATTGGGGGCGAGTCATTGGCCCCCACAGAGAAGGCTCGCAATCTGGGAGTCCTCCTGGATATGCAGCTGTCCTTGGAGGAACATCTGACGGCTGTAACCAGGGGGACCTTTTGTCAGGTTCGCCTGATTCGCCAGTTGCGGCCCTTTCTTGATCGGGATTCCCTGTGCACAGTCACTCATGCCCTCGTCACCTCTCGCCTTGACTACTGCAACGCTCTCTACATGGGGCTCCCCTTGAGGAGCACCCGGAGGCTCCAGCTGGTCCAGAACGCAGCAGCGCGGGTAGTGACGGGAGCAGCATGGCGCTCCCATGTAACACCGCTCCTGCGCGAGCTGCACTGGCTCCCAGTTGTCTTCCGGGTGCGCTTCAAGGTGTTGGTTATCACCTTTAAAGCGCTCCATGGCATAGGGCCTAGCTATCTGCGAGACCGCCTGCTGCTACCGACGACCTCCCAGCGACCCGTGCGCTCCCACAGAGAGGGCCTCCTCGGGGTGCCATCAGCCAAACAATGCAGGCTGGTGACCCCCAGGGGGAGGGCCTTCTCTGTGGGGGCACCTACCCTCTGGAATCAGCTCCCCCCAGAGATAAGGAGAATCCAAGACCTCAGTGCCTTCCGTCGCGCCCTTAAAACCCATTTATTTAAACAAGCCGGGCTGGCTTAAGATGAAATTTTTAACTGTTTTTAAATGTTTTAAACGTTTTTAATTGGTAAATGAGTTTTAATTGGGCCAAATTTATATATCTTTTAATTGTTTTTAATATTTGTTCTGCATGTTTTTTTTAATCTGGCTGTACACCGCCCTGAGTCCTCAGGGAGAAGGGCGGTATAGAAATCCAATATAAAATAAAATAAATAAATAAATAAAAGGGAACACTCATACCTGAAAAATGCATGCGGCAGAAACCACATGACATCCGTGGCTGCTCTGTCTTGACTCTTTTCCAGCTAATGGCTTTATGACATCAGAGACTTCAGAACTTGCATCCTTCCAAGTAGATGGCATGGCAAGTTCAGAAATGCAGAGAGCAGGAGATGGGGAGGGGGACACACATTGATACGTGGGAGGGTAGGTTTTCATTCCGTTTCCAAACATTGAGGCTGAGGAACTACATGGAAAGAAAATCTACATCTACTCAGAAGAGAGAACTAACAAGAAGGCTTGGAAAAATGCCAGGATTTGCAGCATATCCCTCTTAAATAATCTTAATGAGGAAAACTTAGTAATAGTCAATGAGAGCCAAATGCATTCAGTAGCTAGTATGAGGCTTCCTGCCTGTTAGAATGCAGGAAGTGCAGAATGGAGAATCTTGGCAAAAGACCTGCCAAGGTTGAATCCTGTTGGAAAACATTCCACATTGCCACATTTCATTGCAGGTCCTCTTCCCCCCACCCAAAATATCTACTTTTATATTCCTTTGTTTTAATTTTAAACATACCTAACAATAAAACCAGGTGAAATATATGAGAAAATGGAAAGAGAACTTTACAAAGGTCCTGTTCTTCCATAGCTCAAAGGATGAGTTGAAGATTATGAGTGAGGCTGGGGTGGGTTCTACTTACCTTTACTACCGGTTTGCAGCGGGGCCGCGCGCGCGCGCTCGCTTCGCTCGTGCATGCGCAGAAGCGTTTTGGTGACGTCGGGGTCAGTGGGCAGGGCCTCCCGTCGGTTTTACTACTGGTTCTATAGAACTGGTGCAAACCGGGGCAACTCACCACTGGAGTGAGGGCAGCTTTCTTAGCCTGGTGCTACTAGGTAGGTGGGACTATAACTTCCATATATTCCACACCCACCTGAAGGATATGACAGCAGCAGTGGGTTTCAGATTATGTTACTACCGGTTCGCCGTGCGTGCTCAATTTGCGTGCACCCCTGCCTTCCAAGCATGCGCCCAGCCTTCCATGCATGTGCTTTGCTTGCGCACGTGCCTTCCGTGCATGCACCCGGCCTAAAAAACGTGCCTAAATAGGATTGCATAGAGCTGGAGCGGGTGGGTGAGTAGGCGTGATTTACACTACAGGTTTGGGCGAACTGGTCCAAACTGACTGAATATCATTAAGTGTTGTACCTTATGATTCTTGATGAACGTATCTTTTCTTTTATGTAGACTGAGAGCGTATGCACCAAGACAAATTCCTTGTGTGTCCAATCACACTTGGCCAATACAAAATTCTATTCTATTCTATACCATCTCTGAATGACAGCCTTATGATTGTGAAGACTCACATATGGGTCATCCCTTGGAGCTCACAAACTGATTTTGACCCAGCCAGTTTAAGATACTTTATAGAACTGTTACTTATTGAATTCCTTAGAATTATCAGTGTAATAAATGAAATGATCAAAGTTTTTCCTCAGAAAAGGACTTTAGTTTAAGGTGCAATTAGCACACTGGAGAAACCACTGAGCAGGAGTAGCTTGTGTAAAGAGTATATTTTGCAATATCCTCTCCCCCTCCCACTCACACATTACCGGTATATAAGAGATTAGACAGAAGCCTCTTTCAGCGATAAAGATTGCAACAGGGAGTTATAAAGTCTTTTTTTTTAAATCAATAAACAAACAAAAGAGGCACAAACTACTAACTTACATGCAGTAGAGCCGATGTTGTATTTGCAATGCAAAACTCTTTGTAAAATCAACCACAATATCCCTGTATATAAATGCCTGAATCTCCAGAGAACTTGAATAAGTCAATCATCTCTGCTAAATTTTACATCCAAGTCTATCTTTGTCTCCTCTAAAATCAACTGAAATCTTTCTCAGTCGGGCACCATTGAAGCACATGCAGGTAAGAATTTGCAATCTGACGTATAAGAAGGAAAGTTCCTGACTGAAGAAAATGGATGTCTTTCGGGATGCAAAATTATTTGTGCTGCTTGATAATATTTATTCTTCAACCCAAGAGGCATGTAACTAAACAAGAAGAATGCAAGAATGCAAAATTTCTCAAGGCTATCCAGGATTATATAGAATGCATGGATTATATCGTATTATGTGCAGCGGGAAGTTTCACATTTTGTTACCACCGGTTTGCCACGCATGTGCACTTTCCGTGCATGTGCCCGGCCTAAAAAACGTTTCTAAATAGACGGCATAGTGCTGGGGTGGGTTGCCAGGCCCATCCGTGATCTCCACTACCAGTTCACCTCTGATTATGTAAGAACAATTTGTAATCCTTCCTTCTAGGTCTTGGACGAATATAGGCAAGGCTCCCATCTTCTGCAAACTTTAATCATACTGAAAGGTCAGCCTGACATGTAGTTCCAGAATTAACTTTAGAAATGCTCTTAGCTGAATCGACATTCACAACAGGGCAAAGTGAACTTTCCAGAATGACCTTCCTTAAGACAGAACAATGGACGAATGAGTGTATTTCCTTCCATTTATTCTTAAAAAGAAAGCTGAACCGAAAGAGGAGGAATAATTTAGCTGTAATTAACTGGATCGCCAAGAATCTCTAGGTTTTTTTTGGAGATCCAGTTAAAGTTATTCCTCCTCTTTCATCCAGTCTTTCCTTTAGTCTTCCCAGCTGAGGCGATTTACGTAAAGCTCCACAGTTTTTTTTATAAGTGCAACTTGTACTTCATGCAACTGCTTAGCTTTTCTTCCATTTTAGATTTTATTTGGATTTCAAGCCATTTTAATGACTGAGAACCAATATCATCAAGAGAGATACAGGCCTAAATCCATCCTCAGTCATGGAAGCTCACTGTTTCTCCCTTGAGTTGGAATCTATGTTTTGGTGGAAATGAGGTAAGGCTAATTGCCTTTTTAGATGCTGTCTCACACTATTGAGTTATGCTGAACAACCACAATTCTAAAATTCTTTAATATATCGTATAATATTATTATACAGCCAGCTATCCCATCCCACAATGTTGAATTTGATTTATTTTCCCTATACAAAGACTTTGCATGGTCTCTGTTAATATATGATGTTATTTTCAAAGCACATATCCAAGGAATCAAGATTGTTGTGAATTTTGTTCTGGTCTTTTACAGTATTAGCCATTCCACTCAGTTCTGTACTATCTGCCAATTTGATTAACATTCCTCTCGCGTTTCATCCAGTCCATTTACAACAATGGTGATGGGTTGTTAGGCACGGAATTAATGTTATATGGATCGGAATGCAGCAGATACTGCATTTATTTTATATTTATTTATTTATTTATTTATTTATTTATTTATTTATTTATTTTATTTTATTTTATTTTATTTCTATACCGCCTTTCTCCCGTAGGACTCAAGGCGGTGTACAGTCAAGAAAAATATAGATATACAAACATCATAAAATTGCTAATTAAAATTATTATTATAACATAGTTTGGCCCAATTAAATAGAACCTAAAATTAGATAACATTTTAAAAACATTCACATGTTCATATGTTTAGCCCCGCTTGTTGGAACATCAGGGTTTTGAGGGCACGGCGGAAAGCACGGAGATCTGGGATATTTCGTATCTCAGGGGGTTCCAAAGAGTTGGAGCCCTCACAGAGAAGGCCCTCCCCCTGGGAGTCGCCAGTCAGCATAATTTGACTGACGGTACCCTGAGTAGTCCCTCCCTACTATTTCAATCGATCCCATCTTTATTATTTTTACAAATAACTCAAGGTGGAAAACATATCGAACACACCTTCCTCCTCCTATTTTCCCCATAACAACAACCCTGTGAGGTGGATTGAGCTGAGAGAGAGGGACTGGAGGCTGGCCCAAAACACCCAGAAGACTTCCATGGCTAAGGCGGAACTAGAACTCACAGTCTCTTGTTTTCTAACCTGGTGCCTTAAAAGGCCATGAAATACTGATAGACTGAGGAGGTTCCTGGGAGGCAAGCAAACCATGGGAAAAATAGAAAAAGGAAAATTCTCTAGAAAGAACTATTCCTGGAATAGCTGCCTTTTTTTTAATTTTTTTTTTGCTTTAATTTATATGCCACCCTTCTCCGGAGACTCAGGGCAGCTTACAATGCGTTAAGCAATAGTCTTCATACTTTTGTATATTTATACAAAGTCAGCTTATTGCCCCCACAATCTGGGTCCTCTGTTCACCTACCTTTGAAAGGATGGAAGGTTGAGTCAACCTTGAGCCTGGTGAGATTTGAACTTGCAGTAATTGCAAGCAGCAGATGTTAATAACAGTGCTTTAGTCCACTGTACTACAGGCTCTTTAATAATTTTTGTTTTTGAAAACAACATTGTCTTTGTAGTCCTGTCCCATTACTACATAATTATACTCCAATTGCCTCCCTGAACTCACTGAGCGCGTGATGTGATATATATGCAATCAAATGCTTACTATATTCAATCAATTATCTGTGTTATCTACTCGCATGTATACAGAAATCTGTGCAATTCTATACAGATGGACTTACTCTCCTCCTTAAATCTCTCTGATAAGCAAAAGTTGTGCTTTAAATCAATGTGTTCTGGTCTCCATCTCAAATATACTCCTGGGAAAATTATCCTGCAATCAATCACGAGGCATTTCAAATACTTTGCTAGAAACCAGAAATATATCTACAGTGTTTTGGAAATCGGTTAAGAAAGTTGCCCAATAAAAAAGTAAAATTAAAAAAAAAGGCTAAGCCATCACTTTGTTTTAATTTATCACCGAGCCCTCCTCTGCACCTTTGAAAGTAGCCAGAAGAAATGTTTACACATATGTACATTTAAAAATGTACATTTTTCTACTGTTGTACGCACCAGTTGAAATTGTGAAATTATGCAAAGAACTTTGATAAAGTCAAGCATGATTGTCTACTACGCTCTACAATTTGTGCTAGAATGCAATTATGCATACTTAATGTGGTTGAGAAAGAAGGATGATATGATTACCCAGCCAATGGGAGGTATTTCTAATCTCCGTTTCTGCTGCTTTTAAAGTACATTTTCTTAAACTATCATAATGAAAATCATTAACTTCAATTTTCTGCTTACTTAGCACTAAATGGACTTAGGGGACTCATACTGTTACTGAAATCTGAGAATAGGTTAAAAAAAAATTGTTTGACAAAATCTCATCCCCCCCACAAGTGTATTTTCAGAATTAGCCTAAATTCACTTCCGGAAGCCTATCAATATTCAAATCTTAGCAGAACAAATTATATGTGGTTAGCAAGCTACATCCCCCCCCACCCCCGTCTGACCACAAAATCTGGTCTAGTTTAAAAAGATACAGGCGCTTTCAATCTGGAAAGCAGGTGACTTTGAGAAAGCAAACAGCTGGAACCTTTCAGCTGACTTATCAGCAACCTGGCTTTTTAACCAATGCACAAGTCTCTTCAATGACTTTGTAGAAAGGAGGTTACATTAAAAAAAAAAAAAAAAAGTGAAGCAATGCCAAAATCTGGACTGGCAGGAATTGTCAACTGAGACTCTTGTGATTCATGCCACATTAGTTTTGACGTCCTTCTTAACCGATGCTATAGTTTGCCAAGCTCTTTGGAAGCTCAGCAAGTGACTGAATTCAACTGGAAGGATTCCCAAGAGGATAAATTAGGAATAAAGATAGTGAGGGCCAGGTGGGAGGAGGAGGATCTTATCTCTATAGCTTCTGACACGTACTGAATAAGTACATAGCAAGCGATGAAACAGCTGATCTAGCGCTGTCATCCACATTCTGGAAAATGTCGAAGAATAGATTGGAATAGATTGGAAAGGAATGGAATATGTGCTGCTCCCCTTAAGGCCTCTAAATACAGGTGATAGAGGTTACATTGCTGATTTTTTTTTTTTTTTTTACAATACAAGCCTAACAGGCTGGGATTGCCATTCTGTGTGGATAATTGTGCTGTTGGGAAAGATAGACAAGTGATAAAACAGGTGATAAATTGGTAATAATTGCTTGTCTTTGGAGATATGGCTGAACTTAGTGCTCTGGGGAAACATTTATGCTGGGAAATATCCCTGAGATGTGATCGGATCTCATTTTTTTCAACATTTAACTCCAACGAACACAGAGGATTGGCCTATGGAAGAGAAGGAAGGTGAGTATCAGCCAGTTTCTTTCCACCCACATCTGTGGGACACCACTGCATCCCTCGTGTTCAGATCTGCTTATCACACTCACGTTGTAATTTGCATCAGGGATCAATCCTGGCAACCGGTGAACTTTACTTGGAAGAGAAGAACTGAGAATGAGAAGTGTGCCTGAACTGGCAGAGACAGCATGTCTTTCTCTGCAATCCAGCTAACTAGAAAGATTGAGACTCATGAAAGTACCACTTTGCATATGTTTCTTTTGTATGGTTCACAATGTCATCCTTAAAAGCTTCAGAAGACCAGCACATCAATCAATAGCCTTTCAGCCCATGGTACATACAAGCCCCTATAATGCAGGGGTCCCCAACCCCTGGTCTGTGGAAGGGCACCAGTCTGTGGCATGCCAGAAACCGGCATGATGGCAGTTCGATCCTCACTGGCTCGAGGTTGACTCAGTCTTCCACCCTGTTTTCCAACCGCATTTCACTGAATATTAAGAGTTCATGGCTACCACAAACTTAGGTAAAGGTAAAGGTTCCCCTAGCACATATGTGCTAGTTGTTCCCGACTCTAGGGGATGGTGCTCATCTCCGTTTCAAAGCCGAAGAGCTAGCGCTGTCCGAAGATGTCTCCGTGGTCATGTGGCCGGCATGACTAAACACCAAAGGCGCAAGGAACGCTGTTTTTCTACTTGCATTTTTTACGTGCTTTCGAACTGCTAGGTTGGCAGAAGCTGGGACAAATAACAGGAACTCACCCCGTTACGCGGCACTAGGGATTCAAGCTACTGAACTGCCGACCTTTCGATCGACAAGCTCAGCGTCTTAGCCACTGAGCCACCACGTCCCTTGCCACAAACTTAAAAGTACTCCAATAGACTTACTGGCTTACTCTGTCCCCTAAAGGACATAAATCCAAACCACAAATATTCCCTGTGTAAACAGATCTCTATTCCTTTGTTATCATGGTTTCCCTTTACCCCCTTCCACATTTTCGGCCAGGGTATGTTGGCTGGTGACATACTGGTGTTTAGTATGTAACAGTCCATCTTTTTGCATTTCCCCTTCTCCCTACTTTGAAAGGGCTTGAATAAAAGGCTTTGGATTCCTAAGCTCTCTCTCTTTGTCATTCATATACAAACACACACACAAAATACACAAAGGCTGAAAGAACTATCACTCCATCTCTCTGCAAGGTCATTTAACCCAACTCTCTTGAGCCATATAGTTCATTGAACTCAGTGCCCTAAGCACCGGTTGAATATATTCCCTCTTGTGCACTGATGTTAAAGATTAAGTGCAAGGCTGCCAAAGAGACTCTTTGGATAAACTCCCTGACTTGTGTCTTCCTGGTTCTTTTTGTTTTCTTCCTGGTTATGATTCTCCCTCTTGGAATGGCTTTAAAGTGCAGAGGGTATGTCATAACCTAGAGAAGTGATTGCCCAATGCTTATCTCATTAGGTGGCCGAGTCTCCAGTTAGAAGCTATAAGAAGTAGTTTGCTAGGATACGATTTCTTTTCTCTAGTGAATGTACTTCTGTAGAATAATATAATTTCAAATAATAGTTTCCTATATCTCCAATGCCAGACCATTGTTGGCAGGAAGCTGTTAGGAGCTGTAGTTTGGCAACATTTGGAGGTCATAGATTCCCCATCTCTCCCCATCTCATAGGGAGTAGCCCTGTGGAGAAACTGAGACAAACTCTTAATTACTGTTGGGAGAGTAGACATGACAGTCTGCACGACACACCAAAAAATATACACACACACACACCAGATATCTTATTTGTTATTAGGTTTGTACAGAATCTGGATTCAAAGGACAAAGTGTGATACCTGGACATACCCACAACTCATGTACACATCTTTTTACAGAATGTTTCCAAAGGGTATAATATTTGAACTGACATTCCAGGATTATTTTTAGTGGGGGAAAAGAAATAAACAAAACCAATTTTGAATTATAGCTATACTGGGGCTTTTAAAGCAGTAAAATAACTTTTATGGCATCCCAATTAGGAAGTTTATATGGAGAGGAGAGGAGGAGAGGAGAGGAAAATAAAGAAAGAAAGAAAAGAAAGAAAGAAAGAAAAAAAGAAAAAGAAAGAAAGAAAGAAAGAAAGAGAAAGAAGGAAGGAGAGTGAGAGAGAAAAAGAAAGACAGACAGAAAGAAAAAGAGAAAGAGAGAGAGATAAAGAAAGAAAGAAAAAGAAAGAAAGGAGAGAGAGAAAGAAAGAGAAAGAAAGAGAAAGAAAGGAGAGAGAGTAAGGAAGAAAGAAAAAGAAAGAAAGAAAGGAAGGAAGGTGAGAGAAAGATAGAAAGAAAAAGAAAAGAGAGAGAGAGAAAGACAGAGACAGAAAAAGAAAGAAAGAGAAAGAAAGAAAAAGAAAGAAGGAAGGAGAGCGAGAGAGAGAAGGAAAGACAGACAGAAAGAAAAAGAAAGAAAGAGAAAGAAAGAAAAAGAAGGAAGGAGAGAGAGAAAGACAGAGAAAGAAGGAAGGAAAGAGAAAGACAGAAAGAAAAAGAAAGGAGAGAGAAAGACAGAGAAAGAAAGAAAGAAAGAAAGAAAGAAAGAAAGAAAGAAAGAAAGAAAGAAAGAAAGAAAGAAAGAAAACCCTTCAGCTTCAGAGTGATAAGTTGTTTCCTTGTATAGGCCACTGAGTTCAGTGAGTTCATCTGATCCTCCAAGGACACAGCTTTCACTTTTAAATGGCAGGGAAGAAAAATAAACCAAACATATATTGCATACCTATTGCAAATCCTCTCTGTGCATATGGAAGAATTTCACAGCTGTCCTTGCCAACATCCACCACCTGGTAGAGAAACAACAACAACAAAAAAATGATCTAGATATAGTAATGCTTATTCATCTCTAAAAATTGCTGGAGCTTTGGCAGGAAAACATCCCCTGCAGAATCCCTTTCTGAGAAGAGGAGGCAGTCAAAAGCCCCGAGGCTGGGGAATCTGAAGAGGAAACACCTTAAGAAGCTTAATTATACATCGAAGATCCATTCCCAGCTCATCTGGAAGGATCCAGGTTAAAGATGGTTGAGCCAAGGCTAGCCAAGGCTAGCTAAGAAAGACATTTGGGTTCCTGCGTTGAACACGCAAACTCCTTATGGAGGAGATGGCTCTCAGGCTTCAAGTCAATCTCAACTCAGTGACTTGTGTCCAGGGAGCTTCCTTGGTACAGACCTGGTTTGCCCCAGCTTTGTTCTGGAATAGCCGAGAATGACTGGAAAAGTGTCACTACCCTGGATATAAATTGGAAATTAAATTAAAATATAAAAGATTGGATTCAAGACATCCCAAAAGTGCTTTTTCAAGAGGCAACTGAGCTTTCTTGTTTTCTTTGAAGACATTTCGCTTCTCATTATTCAACAGAGCTGAAGAAGCTTCTTGGGATGAGAAACGAAATGTCTTCAAAGAAAAACCAGAAAGTCCAGTTGCCTCTTGAAAAAGCACTTTTGGGATTGGATTGACTGAGAATATCCATAGACATTGGATTCAAGAAATGTGTAACTTACTCATTTATGAAAAGGCTATTTTTTTTTTTCTATCGATCAAAAATGATGCAACGTGTTTCCCTTTGGCATAGATTAGTTAACAAGAACGTTTATTATGTGCAACCTAACGTACTGTTGTTATAGGACAATGTGACCTATTTAGGTAATTCATATGAATTTAGTAGTTAAATATTTAGACCTTTTCCTTTTTGGCATATTTTCTTGTTTTGGTATTATAACTAAAACTAATTAATTTGTTGGAAAGTCCTTATATTAATTTCTTTTGTTTCCATATATTGTTTTATTTTTAAAAAATACAATAAAACTATTGGAATTTAATACAAGCATATAAAAAAGTAAAGGAGTCCCAGCAGATTTTACTCCACTAGTCGTTGCTGGTGCAGTATTCATCTGTTTCAAGGGCCACTGAGCCAGCACTGTCTGAAGATGTTTCCTTGGTTATGTAGTCAGCATGACATCATGAAGTGCTGTTACCTTCCCACCAAAGTGGTACCTATTAATCTACTCGCACTTGCATGCTTGCAACTGCTAGGTTGGTAGGAGTTGGGGCGAGGACAGGAATTCACCCTATTGGGTGGCACTGGGGTCTTGAACCCAGGTTATCACCTTTCCAGCTGACAAGTCCAGCATCTTAACAGTTGAGTCACCCATTCTTTTTTTTTTTTTTTTTTTTTTTTTTTTTAGTAGATTTGTATACCGCCCTACTCCCGAAGGACTCAGGGCGGTGAACAGCCATGAAATAAAACATATCAATACAAAATTTAAAATAGAAATAAAACAAGTTAGATAAATTTGGCTGAACCATATTTAAAACCCCAATAATTTAAAACCAAATTTAAAATTCCCATTTAAAAGAGGAGAAGTTTAGGTCAGGCCGGCTTGCTGGAATAGGAACGTCTTCAGCGTGCGACGGAAGGTACGCAGATCCGGAATCCTCCGTATCTCGGGGGGGAGCTCGTTCCAGATAGTAGGTGCCCCCACAGAGAAGGCTCTCCCCCTGGGGGCCGCCAGTCGACATTGTTTGGCCGACGGCACCCGGAGGAGCCCCTCTCTATGGGAGCGTACTGGTCGGTGGGAGGCTATTGGTGGTAGCAGGCGGTCCCGTAGATAACCAGGTCCTGAGCCATGGAGCGCTCTAAAGGTGATGACCAAAACCTTGAAGCGCACTCGGAAGACCACCGGGAGCCAGTGCAGCTCGCGCAGGAGAGGCGTTACATGGGAGCGCCACGTCGCTCCCATCACCACCCGCGCGGCCGCACTCTGCGCCAGTTGGAGCCTCCGAGTGCTCCTCAAGGGGAGCCCCATGTAGAGAGCGTTACAATAGTCCAGACGGGAGGTGACGAGGGCATGAGTGACCGTGCGTAACGAGTCCCGATCCAGAAAGGGACGCAACTGGCGAATCAGGCGAACCTGATGAAAAATCCTCCCGGTCACGGCCGTCAAGTGCTCTTCTAAAGACAGCCGTGAATCCAGGAGGACACCCAAGTTGCGAGCCCTCTCCGTGGGGGCCAATACTTCGCCCCCAATAGTCAGCGATGGCACCAGCTGACTATATCGGGATGTCGGAAACCACAGCCACTCGGTCTTGGATGGGTTGAGTCTGAGCCTGTTTCTCCCCATCCAGATCCGTACGGCCTCCAGGCACCGGGACATCACTTCAAGTACTAATTAGGCTTATTCTTCTTAGGTCAGACAAAGTTGGTTAAAAGTTGCCACCTGCTGGGATGATGCCTAGAGGGTCCTTCTTAAACTATAGTCAAAATGGCAACACATACAGCTGTTACAAAACTATTGGAGAAAGCCTAACATTGTCCTTCATTCTTTTTAAGGACAGCTACTTAGATTTCCTCTTGAGTTCTGTTATGTAATAACACCCATACAGAACATAATCATGTACAATATAATTGTACCCATTCAATAGATGCCATGTTCAGTCTGGCTCTCGGAATCCCTTGGCCCACCTGCAATATAACTCCTATGCCACCCAAGTTTTCTGAAAAAAATGAGGATGACGTTCCTTAGGCCATCTATAAGCTCTGCATGGAAGTCTGCTCATACTTTTGGCTGCTGCCGATCTGCTGCTGTTGTGTAACAGGTTTCATCATCCTTGGGCCAAAAGCAGTCAACAAACACTCTGGCTTGGCCCACCTCTCCAATCACCAGCTGTTTGCTGTTCCCCTGCAGGCCTCCTCCTGGAGCCCATGAGTTTTCACACTCATTCAGGCATTCAGCTCAAAGGGGGCATATTTGGCCTCTCTTCAGTTAAATTCTTCTTTCCCCTTTAATTATCTAGGCTTGGCTATTTATTCCTAAATGACAGAGATGGGGAGGAAGCTGACTACTGGTTGCTGTTTTATGTCACTGCCTTGCATTTCCGTAGATGCCGCCAAACTAGAAATGCTAGGCCAATGTTTGCTCAAAATCAATTACTTCTTTCACATTACCTCATTGGAAGCAGTTGTCCTGAACAGAAACAGTAACCCAATAGCTCCAGCTTTAGCAACAAGGAGAAGTGTTATTACTGGAGAATAATATTACTTTTGAATAAAACATTTATGCTTCTTTTCTTCCTCCCTTTAGATTTTGTCATGGTTTGTACCAGTGCACTAAATAGTTTGCCATTTAAGAAATTACACTGAAAAACAGCGATGGAAACAGAGAAAAGATAAAAGATTTGGGGGCTACAGAAACTGGCAATATCAGTCTTCTGAGATTTTTTTCCCCCTCGTTTTATTTAATGTAAATTGTGCAGCCCTGGGATTTTTTGATGGTCTTCCCTCCAAGCGCTACCTACCTCCCATCCTGCTTAACTTCTGAGCCCAAAGTAAATTGGGTGTGGTCTTGGGATGGAAAGCAATTACGGTAAAATATGCTTGTATGGCTTCAGCCAGAAATAGTGTTTGAATTCTTCTATTATTATTGTTGTCGTTGTGATTATTATTCATATTTAAAAGGCAACAATAGCAGAAGGTCAGTCACTCTGGGAAAACCATCCTGGACTTAGGATGCCACACAGCAAAATAGAATAGAATAGAATTTTTTATTGGCCAAGTGTGATTGGACACACAAGGAATTTGTCTTGGTGCTTATGCTCTCAGTGTACATAAAAAGAAAAGATATGTTCATCAAGAATCATAAGGTACAACACTTAATGGCTCTATTTGCACTCTTTTGTGTGTGTGGAATTACTGCTTTAGCCAATTTATATTGTGACACTCATTATTTACGTCCTTCAACCTATTTTCTATATTAGGAACATAATAGTAATGAATTATGTGTTCACTTTCAAGAGGCATCTATAGAATCAGAGTTTCATCAGAATGAGAAAGCAAGCATCTTTTTACTTACTAACTCCTCCTGTGGTGTATAAATGTACATTGTTACAGCACATGTACAAAATAAGACAAGACTTGCCCTGTTATATTTATATTGCCCTTTGTCCCCTGAGGACCCCACAGATGCCAACGTCCAAATCTCAGTTTCAGTTCATTAAAAGACCAAACAAGTTTAAAAACTCTTAAAGGCCTAAGTAAGAAGAAGATTGTGAGTGGCTGAAGCATTCTGGTGTGTACATGTGTGTTTAGAGTATAAGAAACCCAACCCAAGCAATGAATAATGATGAAAGTTTTGTAATTGTTAAGAGAAAGGAAATTCATTTACGGGAAGTGCATGCATATTATAGGGATAGGCAATATTTAGCATCAAGCTAATTGCATCCTACAGAGAAGAGTCAACAAAACATGTTCTTTGTACAGGTTTGCACCTGTGAAGAAGAACAGAAGGAAGTAATCTAAGATTAGCAGACTTTTAGACAGAATACATCCTTACCTATTTATACCCCACTTTTCCCTGGTAATTAATAGGTCATTAAGTGTGGAAGTTATTAAAATTCCACCTGTCTACTTATATGTTTGGAAGTTACCCTTCTAAAACTTGCTACTTGACTTTATATTATGATTATTCTAACCAATTTAAATGGATATCACAATCTAATTGACTGGGTGTTGACTCCTATGATTCAGATGTTAACCAAGGACAGAAAGAGTCACAGAGCTACCCCATAAAATAAATAGCATCCCCAGTCTTTTTGCAAAATTAGTGGTGTCAAATCCAGGAAATTTTAAAATTATTTCCATTACACTCTGATACAGGAAACAAATCTGTGCAACAATCTTGACACTCGAAGCTGCGTTGTTTCATGGTTGTATTGCCCATTCTCAAAGGCTCTGTACCCTAATGCCTGGAAAAGCCCCGTCCCCTGTGTAAAAATAATTCTTACACATTGCCTTGATTATAAAGCCTGTAGTTTAAGGGGGGAAATAAAAAAGAACAGTGAAAAGGACGTATTGCAAAATGGCATTTTTTTTTCTCATTAATGTTCTCAAAAGGGAACACTGTTTTTTTTTTTTTTCTTATGCACAACTCATAAATCAATTGTTATCAAGTGCCAAATTTCACTTTGGTGTTAAAGAGTCTTTTGTCTTTAATATACGAAAGTTGGGGGTTTTCTAACTAAAATATGAGAAAAGGGAAGACCATACTCTCCTCCATGCCATTTTAAAGAACAAAGGAGGGAGAGAGAGAGAGAGAGAGAGAGAGAGAGAGAGAGAGAGAGAGAGAGAGAGAGGGAGGGAGGGAGGGAGGGAGGGAGGGAGGGAGGGAGGGAGAGGCAAATTAAAGGGTCCTTGGCACTCTCTGAGCTTGGTGGTTTTCCTGCAGACATTTCATTGCCCAAACTAGGTAAGATCATCAGTGCTAATAAGGAGTGGAGAGAGCAAAACCCACTCAACACTCAAGGCAGACCGCCTTCTGCCGCCGATAGCCTCCCACCGACTAGTACGCGCCCACAGAGAGGGACTCCTCAGGGTGCCGTCAACCAGGCAATGTCGGCTGGCGACCCCCAGGGGGAGGGCCTTCTCTGTGGCAGCTCCTGCCCTCTGGAACGATTTGCCCCCGGAGATACGAAGGATATCGGATCTCCGGGTCTTTCGCCGTGCCCTGAAAACTTTTCTTTTCCATCAAGCAGGGCTGGCGTGAACCCCCTCCCCCTTTTTTAGTCTTTTTAGTTTTTTAGTTTTAAATTGTCATGGGGTTTTAAATTGAATTGTTTTAAATTGGGCCAGTTATATAATTCTTTTAACAATTTTAAATTTTGTATCTGCATGTGTTTTAGCTCTGGCTGTTCACCGCCCTGAGTCCACTAGGAGAAGGGCGGTATACAAATTGAAATAAATAAACAAACAAACAAACAAACAAACAAACATCATCACACTGATGATGTTACCTAGTTGGGTAATGAAACGTCTGCAGGAAATCCACCAAGTTCAGAGAGCACCAAGGGCTCCTCATTTCAACTCTGAGCTACAAATAATCTCCTTTATTGGTAAAACAAATTAAATTATCCCAAGGCGCTCTCTTTCAACCCTAACACGCCACACAGGGTTATTGTTGTGGGGGGGGGGGAAAGAGGAAGGAGTGTTATATATTCGCCATCTTAAATAAAATATATACATAAAGTAATAAAAATGAACTAAAAATCAAATAGGTAGGTAAGTAAATAAAGGCCGCTGCAGGGTTGTGCTCATGTGCTGCGTGCACCTGAATGGGAAAAAGAATTTCCCTTTATTACTAGTTTGCAAAATACAAGGTTTTTTTCCCCTTCCTTTTCCCATCATTAACAAGGACGCTGCGCCCTCTGCCGGTTCTCGCCAGCATCACAACCTGCCAAAAATTTTCCAACCTCCCGCTCCTGCCGCCTCCTCTATACACTCTTTTGGGCCATACCAACTATCCTTGAAGTGAGGGGCGTTGAAGTGGCGTCTTTCCTCAAACTGAACGTGCGTCTTTTCTCAAACTGAACCCGAAGCCGCTCCCTTTCACCGAGACTCGCAGGAGAGAATGTAAGGAGAGAGAGAGAGAGAGAAAGAGACTCGGCCAAATGGGAAACCTCCCCTTCGAGAAAGGAGTAAGGTGGTTTAGTCCACAACATGGCGGCCACCATGAAGAAAGCGGTGAGAGGGCTGGGGAGGGCAGGAGAGCGGAGTCGGGGCGGAGTGGCGGCTGTTCTACTGTCTTACCTTCCCCCCTCCCCCCCACCTCCGTGATGTTTTCTCCGGCGTTCTCCTCAGTGGAAGCTGAGGAGCGGGAGGAGGCCGGAGAGCGTCCGGCGGGGAGGCCTTAGGCCTGGACAGGCGGAGGCCGTGAGCGGCGTGACCTGCCCGAAATGGAGGCGCGTTGAACGGGGGAACCCCGTTTTTTTTTGGCCCTGAAATGAGCGTGGCGTCCGGTTAAAGCAGCCTCTCAACCTGGCGCCCTCAGCGTTTGGGGGGGGGGAGGATACGAGGTGGGATGGCGCGGGGCGGGGCCTCCTTCGGCGGCGTAAAACTCTTCGCCGCCTGCAGAGGGCGCCGTACAGCTCAGGCTGAAGGGACCGCTGGGCGTTTTAGGGCATATAAAGCCGCTGAGGCGTCACGTGATTCTGACTGCGGGCTGAACCAGGCGCGCCCCGGAGAGGGACAGGGA